>NW_026857726.1:0-156741 GCF_026571515.1 Ruditapes philippinarum
AATTAGACACCGAGAAAGAAAAGAAAAAAGTCGTGAAACACAGTAAATCAAGTGCCAGAAATTCACAAAGATTAACATCAGAAAGTGATGATGCATGGCCTTAGTGATTCTGGCCAGAATGTTTCTTTTCCTGCATTCAAATTCTCATCGGAGAGTGATTCAGAAGCCACTAAGCGTGCTTCAAAAGTATTAGCGAACAAGAATGCTCCTGAAATCTTGCATAAACCTTATATAGACACTGTTAAAAGTGATGAAGATTCTGAGCCTTGTGGACAGAAATACATTGAGTTACATCATTCACCAATAAAAGTCTGTGATTCACAAGAGATTATAAAAGTAAGGGACTCATCTGTTGAGAGTGCAAAGGATCTGAACTCTACCGACTCAGAGGAGCAGCAAATAGATTCTAAAGGAAGTCCAGACATTAAAAAGAGTGTAGATAAACTAAGAGCAATATTAGATAAAGTTAGTGGACAGGAAGTTGTGAAAAAATTGAAATTTGTTGATAGAATTGGTTTGTAAATTTAAATTTGTGTGATTTAAAAATGATAAAATTAAAGTTATGATACAAATTCTACATGTAAATGAAAGTCTTGTAATTTAAGGTACATAATGATACATAGATATGGAAGTCTAGCAATACTAAATGTATTATGTATTTATTTACTATGTAATGTATAACTATGTCTCCTTTAAAAAGTATGAAAATCATGTTTCTTTCTAAATTTATTATAATATGTGATTATAACAAGCTTTGACACTTGAATCAGTGAAAAAATATAGTGTATTGATTTAAAAGGTTTTAATGTGAAATGAAAAGTAGTAACTTCACTTGCATAATAATTTAGCTTGTCTTTTTTGAAAAAAAAGAGCTATTGCTACAGTCATGATGTTGGCGATGTTGCCATATTAACATTGATCATAATGTTTTAATTCTCGATGGAATGCCTTCACACTTGGAAGGATCAACTTTTTGAGCAATACCTTCAAGTAGGCCAGACTGAATGTGGCCTTCACTCTTAAATGACCTTGACCTTCAAGGTCAAATGATTGAATTGTTCTTGATGAGTTTAGCTATAACTGGCTTTAACTTTGTTATTTATGAATGGTTTGTCTTCATACTTGGACACAACAATTTGAAATATATCAAATTGATTTTTACTTCCAATGACCTTGACCTTGAAGGTCTAATAAATAAATTTTGCTTGTTTTTTTTTTTACTTTATCAGGAGAGTTATTTGTTCATGATAAAGATCTGTTGACTGTAATTATATAATTATATCATTATTTTAAATTATTCATTTTTGTTCATAATTTATAAGCTGTATATATAGTATTTGTTATTGCAATATAAGTGTAACTGCTGTTTTGTTTTGATTTGACACACTACATATAAATGAATGTATTTGTTTATGTTCAATGTTTGGCTCACAGTAAACTATAGAAAATTAATTTATTAGATGATTTTGTGACATGTGAATAAACAATTCTGTAAGGATTAAATGAACTTTTTTATGTTTATGTTAAATACGAAGCTTTTCTAAAAAAAATTGTATGGCAAGGATGAAATAAACGGGTCACTACTTGCGAATTGGCAAATAATTTGAAAATTTTACTCCAAAACTTCGAGATTTTAAGCAAGAGGCGATGAAAAATGGATTATATGAATTAGTTTTTGACACATAATACAATATGTAAGGCAATCTTAATCATTAAGGTTTAATTTAGCACCTAAAACTCACTTTTAAAGGATGAAAATTACCATTTTTGGCGAGTTTTTTTTGCAGTATATACAATATTTTTCCCACGAACTCCGTGACAGTTATCACAAGAACTCCTTGACATGTTATCATAAGAACTCCATTCCTCATGTAACACTTCCTCCCCCGTGTTAATGTGTTGGAAAGAGTAACAAAAGATTGACTAAGATATTTGTACAAGTTTGCCAAAAACGTTTAATTGATAAATTTTCATGTATTATTTATTTGAAATATTAGTAGATTTATTTAAATGTATATACATGTATATATGTATAGTTCTTAACATTAAGTCTCCACACATTTGCGTATACATGATAAATATGCATATATTGTAATTTACTAAAACATAATTACATGTATATATATGTGTAATAAATGATAACTTTGTATGCAGTGTTTCAATCTTTGTAAGTCTTCATTCGTCAGTTACTTTAAGGTTCGATACATGTAAGTAAGATCAAGTTGATATACTTATAGAGGAACCAGGCCCGGCTTTCACTAACGTTCTGAAAGTCTAAATCTCAGCTCAGATCTTAGATTTTTCTCAACTGAGTAAGAATCTCAGTCACTACAGAGACAATCTTAGATTGAGATTTGTCTCAGTTTGAGAACGTGAAAGCCGGGCCAGACTTTCAAAATCTTCTTCTCAGACTCTTACAATTCCCAGACTTTAGATATATGACAAGAAGTATCAGATTGTAGCCCATTATAGAACTTGAGTAAATAATATCCAGGTTTAAATTTGCCCTGCTCTTAGGATCACTTAGTTTACGTGCACTCGTATATAAAAAGGCTATTATATCTTCTCTGAAATTACATGTCCATGAGCAAAGATCTCTGGAATGAAGCAAGGCCTAATGGCAAAAATTTGAACATATATCTTTATAAATATTTTTCTCATATTTAATTGTTTTCAGACTAGAATTGGTAAAAAGGCGTAAACATTACATTATGAAACACGTAACATTTGACTGATAGGCAGCCAATAATATCACGTACTTCAGTTACTAATTTTGATTTAATTTCAAGGTCGCAGTTATTTTTGTTATTACTAAAACTATTATTTGAAGAGGATTGTGACCTTGATAAATGGTCACTATGTTGTCAACACGTTTTGCGTCAATAGAAACTTTAGTATGAAACTGTCGGCAGGCAAAACAAACTTGTAAGAAAGGCCATATTGATTACAGATTTTAATTCGTCTGTGAGCATGTGTCATCGGCAAGAAATGTGTCTTTAGCACACCTAAGAACAATGTGCTCAGTCCAGCGAGCATTGTGATAGCATATCAATCGTCAGTCGTAACCCACAATTATTTTAAACAACATATCTTCCTTAATCTATTGTAAATCGTGTACGCCCTTGTGATCAAAAGTGGCCTCGCACAGGGCCCTGATGACTTATAACTTTTTCTAGTCTTGGATCTTTTGTGAGCGTTGTAGTGTTATCATTGACCTCTTGTTTTAAACTGTGCAATTTCTGCAAAGGAAACAAGTATATGGTCATGTTAAACACAGACAAATCAAACAAAACGGAATATTGTTTTTTATCCGGATTTGAAGTAAAAGTATAATTATAATGGTGGGTTCACCAATTTAAAGAATAGAAAAGTTCTCATTAGGATCATTCTGATACGCACGTATATCATTGCTTGTAAAATTATACTCTATAAAAAGCTGACATGCTATTTATGTTGCCTGGCTACTATACCGCACTGGTCAGGGTCTTTCAAATATAATATTGTCTGTAAATGGGCCGATTTTACGGGGAGATGTCTCACCTGAATCATGTGATTAGGTTATCTGCCGACCGTGATCTGGCAAAATGTATATACATGTGTATATATATATATTCTATTTGAAAGATCCAACACGCACAGAGCAATTGTTCGACAATTTTCACATTCTTTTAAGTTTCGTTGGATTATCAAAACCATTTTCAAAAAATACTACCTGTTCATTTGATGCAAATATTGATCATTTTTTATTCACATATATATATTTAGAGTGTCCCTTTCTATGACGACGTGAGCAGTGAAAATTAATTTCATACGAATACTTTTAATACATAAAAAAAAACGGATGCATGATAAACTCATGATTCAGTGACCCGCGAGACTGCTGAGAACCATTTTCGTGTCATTAATTGTTCATTTATCCAGTTTCAATAAAAACGCACTGGAAAATACTTTAACACTATATTCCCAATGACACTTCAAGTGCACGTAGTTGAATTAATGAGCGCTACATAAGATATAATAATACCGATACAATATACGATCCATACTCAAAGTTCAGCCACCGCATCGTTCCTGGGCAGACTTGTCAAGCAGTTTGTCGAGCCTCCACTTTCAAAAGGAACTGAAACTTCTGTATAGAGCAGAGGAACAACGAATGGTCGTAAAAAAAACTACATGAAAGATCATAACGAATGACCTGCACCGTCCGTCCGGCAATCAAACCTGGGTCGCTCGATTCTCAGTCAAACGCTCTAGCTATTGAGCTAACTGGACGGCTTCCCATGCTTATATTGAAAGGCTGTACCAAGTCATGTTAATTTATATAAAATATGCATTTTTCCATCTGGAAGAAAACTTTTAATGTCTTCCTTGGTTTTCATAAATGACGCACATGATGTTTTCTACCAGTTCTTTACTTATGACCAAAAAAGGTCGAAAGTCAGGATACGATAAGCCTACTTTGGAATTATGACCAAAGCACTGAAAGCCGCTTTGCAATTCTGCGATATGCTCCGAGCTAGGTACGTAGCCCCACAAAATTTATTTCAGCTAATCTAGCACTGATACTTATTTGGCATACAGGTTCCAAGTTTATTTCATAACATTAATCAGTTTACAAAAATCTTACAAGGCACGCAGATAGCTGTATAAGTTCGAACATTGTTACAGTTAATGTAGTTGACGCTTTTTAATTACCTTAATAAGAACCTCACAGAAAGAATGTGTTTACATGGAGATTTCATTCTGATGCTTTCATGAACGCGCACATTTACATGTAATTATACTGTTTTATACAACGCTGTGTTTCTTACGTATGAAGAGCTCACTTAGTTAACGGATATCATTTATTCGTAATCATGATTTGAATGTTATAGGGCGAGAAAAATGTGCAGCCTGACCAGGTCTCGAACCAAGGACACTCGAAATACGGTTCCACGGCTCTACCGAATGAGTTATCCGGCCGCTCACACATTTTCTCCCCTAATTAGTAAACAGTTCTGAACCGTGACATACAACTTGCATGTAGACTTTGCTATACCTGAATTGCAAGACTGGCTCCAAGTACCATATGCGATCCATCTTCTATTCTACCTAAATCTTATTCTGCCAGTCAGTATCAAGAAAAATGTCACTTTTATAATCGGCTTTTTAATTCGTATTAACAATTTTGAATATACATTGTATATCCAACATAATGTAAATAGTAAGCAACGCCCTTCCGAGTTAATTAGTATTCAGTATGGATATTCTTTTTCTGTTAGATGGTATTTTTGCAAGTGATATATACAGGGCATAAAAGTAAGACAAGTCGTTTGATAACACAGTGTCTTGTATAATAACAAGATGAAAAATTGTAATATTTTAGTCTTTTATTATAACTTTACAGTATATCATACATGTATATATACATCAATACACGAGTACATTTTTTCACAATAAATATATACATGTACGTACAATAAGCTATTGCGCCATTAATACAAGGTTAATAAACAGTGTTGAGTACAATATTGAATTGTATTAGACGAATACATAGCTGTTAAAACTATATTGTCGAGGCACCAGCCATACCATATATAGGTTTTGAAGCAGTGTACGAGTCCAATAGAATCAGTATTGTTCTCAAGGATGTACAATGACCTATTCATTTCACATTTTTTACAGAACTTCGTTACTTCAAGTACAATAAGGAAATGATTCGATTTATTTTTACCCTGTAAATAAAATGACGATAGATGGAGTACGATTATGTATTTGATGTAGATATTTCGGGCTCTAAAAATGAAAACGCTCGAGACAATATGGGATACAATATGCATTTGGTATGGATTTTATAAAAGAAACGAGGCTTAATTAATAAAATTGGTTCGATAATGATCTCTATTAGAACACCACGTGGTCCAAACGCTGAAAGTTCATTGGTTATATTTCATATTTTAAGTATGTATACCATCAATATCCCATAAAATGTTAATGCATAAAAAAGTATGCATGTAACATTTGAAGTGATTTGATGTCTATGATTTATGTTATCAATTTACTCGCTCACAAGACGTACGGCTTATAGGTCGAGGCTATAATGTGTAAACTGACAAAATCCGCATGATTACCCCGTTACCCGTAATTCGTAAGTAATATAAAAGTTATACAAACAGCTTAATTATACAAATATCATGTACGTATATTTTCAAACCTGAACATGGGAATGTTTCTATCAACAATTGCACATTTTGAAACTTCATTCAAGCAACTGTCCAAGTTCAAGATATTCATATTTCTATTCGTAATTGTGGCTTAATAAATATATGATAAATATGCGCCTATTCAATGTATGAAAGTAAAGGGTATTTTATTTGATCCTTTCCTTTTAACACCTTTAGTTCTATAACTACTAAACAAGCAAGAACTTCTACTTTTGCTGCTTCCATAAGATCACATGCAGCTTTCATTGTACCTGAATATACAAATAAAATATTAAACATTTTATATTTTTTAATGCAAAAGAAAATACATTCATCCTGCTTAATCTGTTACACAAAGTCAATGTTACAACAAAAATAATAATACCAGAAATTGTCAATCTCATTAAAATCAGTTCATCGCTTTCGCTCCGTTACTCTTCGCTACACGAAGGGAAGTGGAGCGACAGTTAGGATGTGATTTTAATGAGGAATTGCTCAATAATCTGTGAATTGCGAAACATAGCATAGATCATTAATAACTATTCAACAGTGTGTCGCTACATACATTTTAATAAATTTAATTGTGAACGGAAATAAACATGTTTAAAAACTTTGTTGAAAGGGAATATTTATTTATAATATACCTCCAGTCGCTAATAAATCATCAACTATTACAACTTTTTGTCCCGGCTGTAGAGAATTCTTCTGAATTTCACACGAGTCCTGAAATTGGAAAATTCTTAGAACTGTACTTAACTGTATATATGTGTCTCAGTCATGCGCGCTTGCACGTCAATAGAATATAACATAAAACAAAAAACTGTGCCAACCAGATTCATATTCGTAAATTCGATATAAAATACATAGTACATGTATATGTTAATTATCTAAAACAAGCGGTTAAACAATACGTGTTTAGCTGTTTTTTTAACATAATAAAATGACCCTGGTTGTTCATAATGATGAATAAAAATTAAAGTATGTTTAATGTGACATAATTCCCATCTAAGTGCAAATGATGAGAGCACTGGAAAAAGTCAAAGTAACTTTATATTTTGTCATAATCCTGTGTGTTTTTTTTTTATTTTTACGATGCGAAAATAATCAATAATCCATGTGATCCAACGTAATTTCTATTAATATCGTCCAGAACTTATCCGCATTGTTAAATTCTAATAGCGGGGCAGTAATTTTATAAACAAGTTAGTTTTTATGTTTTATTTCAAATTTCTTAAACATTTTCACTCGGTCATTTATTGGTTAATGCCTATCATAATAGTATGGATTTCAAAAAGGAGGCGATAAAAACTACGGATGAAAATGAAACCGAATTTCCGGCAAAATTATAAAACAATTTCTTTAAATAGGTAAAACATTTTATGCAAAAATATATAACCTTTCCATATTCTAAAGAGTATTCCACTCGGTGTGTTTCTCCCGGAAGTTTTCCCTTCTTCCTAACAGGAACAAATGCAACATTCAACTCCTGTGCAATCATTGGACCAAACAGGAAACCCCTTGAATCAAGTCCAACAATGACCTCAACTGCAGGGTATTTTGCCCTTATATCTTCTGCAAGAACGTCAATCAGTCCTTTAAAAACACTTGGATTCCTGAGCACTGGGAAAATGTTCCTAAAGTATATAGTGACAATGTTGTTAGTTTAATATTTTCTCAAGTCTACACTAGTTAAAATTGCAATCGCAACTTTTCGGCCCAATCCGTCAGTCTGGCACTATATCCGTCAGTCTTCGGATGAGGACTAGTTGGTTAAAATTGGTCCAGTTTACGTGTGACGTACAGACAGGAACGTATCATATACACAAAATACAGGGTTAAGGAGTAGCCTGTACATTCGTTTTAAACAATATCGCTTTTCTCAGTACTGGATATCTAAATAAATGCAACATAAAAAGTTGGCATAATTCTGCAAAAGTGCTAAACAGACTTAATGCCCTTGCATGATAGTAAACAAATATTAAAATTTTAATGCGAATACCTTAAATAGTGATAACCTCGTTTCTCAGAAAATGAACCATAACAAAAACGTTAACCAGACAAAAAACATCTTAGTTGAAAAGGGAGCAGAAATGCAAAAACTAACTTCAGGCTTGTTTGCTTTTAAATTGGCGTCCTTTAATGTAAAAAAAATGTATCCAAAGTTTGAAGTGATATATTTTCTGAGAAAATGGACCGCAACAAAAAGGTTAACCAAAGTCAACGCCGATGATTGGGTCATGACAATAGCTCCACTTTTTTTTCTTCGAGTAAGCAAGCCTCGTGCTCCACGAACATTATAAATTAATTGTATACTTCATCAGACAGATAACTCTGTCGTTATGCATCACCAGTTTACTTTAAAACTCATAAATTCCCATTTCTGACCCTTACTTATCCGCATGACAGCCAGGTTTTATTAAACAAGATAAACATGTTTAAAATTACCACAGTTAATTGATTAAACATCGGGATGCGATTTTCAAAATATTATCATATTTGCTATTGTAAAAAATATAAAATTGTTAAACAAGTTTGATTGCATCTAGTATATCTTTCTTACTTTCACTATCAAAACAACAAAATTCTAAACTTCTAGATTAATAGAATCTATATAGCTACAGTACAGTATACAGCTAGGTGACCCATCTACCGGTTAATTAAAACACAATAATCAAAAATTGAAATCACTCACTGAAATAATATTCCTGGCTTTGGAAAATCTGGGCATAGTTCAATTAACTCCTTGACAGCTAATATTCTAGGATCAGTCATGTTGAGGAATAAAAAATGCGAATAAACGTTGTTCTATTAATAGGGCGTTTTATGAAGGTAGTAATTTACATAGTCACCGGTTGACAGCATGTGCGTTTTTTCGTCCCAGTACAATGTCGTACTAATATCGTACGTTAATTGCTCGTGAAATAAGATTTAATTTTAATAATGATTAAAATGTCACATAAACTTACTGTGTTGACAGTCATATAAAAATTCAGAAACTTAACAAACTTAAGCATGTAATCTTAAAACAATATACAAGTACTGTACTCTCATTATTGAAATTATTCAAAGTACCCTATCCTTACTAAGGTCCCAAACAAGCAATTGTTATTTCATTACTTAGTTATGACTGCAGAACTATAAAGGTGTAGATTTACTAAAGATAAACGTCATTTTAATCTCTATTTATTATAATACTTTTATCAGTGAATTTAACTGTCTCAGGTACTTTTACTACTGTATTCATGTGCAATATATATGATTTTTCTAAACATTTTTCTAATACCCATTGAATGTATTGTTCAGACACAAGCAAAATATTCATTATGCATCAGTGCATGTATCATAAACTTTAATTACAATTTAATTGTCAATAAAAGTTCACGAATGTATATATACATTTGTAATATAGGCCTACTTTTGATTTAATCTTTGGTTACTGCACAAAAAGTGCCAGTCTTACATGCATTTCATAAGCATGCATAAATATGGTCTAATAGATCAATGTATGTTATTTTTATTGTCAGATACCAGTTTTATTAACATTTCCACAAAGAGGTGTACTGGTAAGAAATCCAGGTAATCCTTGCATGTATCAGTGCTATACACTGGGCATGTAAAAGAACCAAGGGGTCTATTCAATAAGAGCTAGGGACTGGTTCCCGCATTCCCTTGTATCTCATAGTTGTCTCTTTAATGTATACAATGTATACCTGCTTAGAGTGATCGTAAACAATTTTAAAGAAAAAAGTAGAAAAAGAACTAATCTATCCCGAGTGCTTGATAACCATACATTAACTTTCCATATGCAAGCATTTATGTATATTTTATTTCTACATATAAAATAGATAAATTTTCTATATTTGAGGTTAAATTTACCAGTTGCTCTAAAATACTGTCTATAAGTGAACAACAAGAAATAACAAAAACACATACATGTAGATTTCTTTTATATTTAAAATGCAAAGTCATAACAATGAACACTATCATAAAATAGAACACATTAACTTTCAAATGTCTATTGGACCTTTCGCTTTGAATTTCTTTCTCACTCTCAGTGTTGGTTTTGAACAAAACTGGTTTCCATGTATAGTAAACACAAAGTTGTCCAGTTCAAATGAAAACAAGGAATTCATTTTTGGTAAACCTGAAAAAAAATCAAATAATTATTCTCAACTCAAGGAACAAGACACTTGGCAATTTCTTTGTCAAATATGACCCCCCTGATAAAGGATTTACGGGCATATTTATTTCATGTAGTAAGATGAGGTTGTTATGCAGATTGTGTCTAAATTTTAATCAAATCAGTGCATAAATAAGTTCTACACAATATTTTCTTATTTGACCTTGGCCAGTTAAGGTCATATTAAAGTTTAGATCATACTTTAATAATAAATATTCTGTCAGAAGTTTGTTTAGTCCAAGTATAAACTAGGTACAACCACACGGGGGAGGAAGTGTTACACAAGGGATGGAGTTCTTATGATAACTTGTCAACACTTCCTCCCCTGTGAACCATAATAAACACAGTTCTTTCACTGAAAAAACGTTCATCAAGGGAGATAATTTTAGAATAATTACGATGGAGTAATAGTTTTTTTGCAGTGCACTCCCTTTCACCTTTTAAGTTTCACTTTAATATCGATACCTCTTGCAGAGTTGAATTATGGACAAGAAAAATACAGACCTTTGGCCTCTGTGACCTTAACCATGCTGGTTGGGGTCTGGGTGTTGCACATCACACCTTGTGCTCGTATGGTATTATGGAGAACAGTTGTGCCTAGTTATTTCAAAATCTCTTGATGGAACGGACACAAATATATTCCCCTCCCAACCAATAGGCAATGTTAACCTCTGATCTGCATGCCTGACCTTGACCTTGGAGATAGAGGTCTGGGTGTATTTGAGCCAAGTTATTTCAATACCCCTTCATGAATGGCTGAGTTATTGACAGGGCATGAAGTGTGACAGACGGACAGAACGATGGAGCCAATTTCTTTATCCACCATTTCTTTGAATAGATTGGGGACAATAATAATTATAGTTTAATCCCCAATTTACACTCTTGATTTACTTTACATTTTCCACAGGAAATATCACTAACAAAGGAGCTCCACTTTTTGTGCAATTTCTTGAGCAATTTATGTGAATGCATTACATGGCTTTTCATTTTTGGTTATTTTTCAAAAGTAAAATGATATATCTGGAAAAACAGGGTGAGGAAATGATCTGAAGATTTGCATACTAGTTATTGGTCTAAACCTTCATCAAATGGTACACAATCTCTGATAAAAAGTATTTCTAGTCCTGTCTCGTCAAAAAAAAAATAGTTAACTCCCTTTAAGAAAACAATATAAAATAATTCAATTACATTTAATCTTGTTATCTTTTGTAACAATTTTGAAAGTATTTCTAGTTTCCATGAGAACAATTCCTGACAAGCCTTGCAGTGATGGACATCTGGTTTGACGAACAACAATCATACACCCATGATAGTCTGCCTTTAATAACCTCTCATTATTCTCTTTCTTTTGACCAGCCACTTCTGATGAATATCTACCAAAAAAATTAAAACAATACAAAATCTAGTAGCAGTTATGTACAGGTAGTAACATGAAATGGTTATTGAGATCAACAAATATAATACAGTTATACCTGTTTAGAAGAGCACTTTTTCTAACCTCAGATGCCATTCCATGCATCATTTTAAACAGTATTTCATGAAGTAGTTCAATTTAGAAATGTTTTTCTTTCTTTTTGTGGGGTTTGGGTTTTATGTTGCACAAACACTGTATACAGGTCATTTGGCGACTTTCGAACTTTACTAGTGGAGGAAGACCTTAGACCCTCCTGTTCACTACTTCAGGCACAAATAGGCACCTGAGTAGAACCACCGACATTATTAAACTACTGGTTGGATAGCATCCTCACATAAAGGAATCCAAAGTCCCTATCAGGTTTCAAACCAACAGCAGTGAGGGGCAAGTGGTTTGAAGTGAACAACCTTAACAAATTGGCCACAGACTCCCCAATCAGAAATGTAAACCATTGTAGAACAAATGACCTACCAGGAGCTAGCTGCAAACTATAGGATTACTGAATTTTTTGTTATAATCACAAACCATTGATTAACCACCTCAAAATCCTGCTACTGCAGACAGGGACAAAGGACAAAAAAATAAAACGACACAAAAACAATGATGATGTATCATAAGCATTGATTTAAAAAGTCACATACCAGTAACTGCCACTTTTACAATAAGATATCTATAATTTTGAAACATAACTGATTAAATTCTCTTTCCCAATATTTTCAGCACTTTATATATATAATAAAGTTACAAACCTGGATATGTCTAAAATATCTCTCATATAATCTTGCCAGAGTCTGTGTAATGGTACATAGTCTTCAAACCTAGAAATATATATACTTTGTATGTAACAATACATGTAAATATAATATATAAGTATTAATTTAAGGTCATTGACTTTAAACCACTTGCCTCTCACCACTGTGGGTTTGAATCCTGACAGGATCTTTTGGATACTTCTATGTGAGGAAGCTAGCCAGCTTGTTTACAAAACTTCAGTTCTTCTCAGATGCCAGAAATAATGAACAGGGGGCACATTAGGTCTTCCTCTACCAGTAAAAGTGGAAAGCCGCCATATGACTTACATGTATTCTGTGTTCAGGCGACGTAACCCCCATTCCCAGAATAACATGTATTAACTGGGTTTGTTGTTGTTGTTGCTTTTTTTTTATTCAATTATGAAACATGTATAAATTGTTTTGTTGGTTTTTTGTTGATATTAGTTTTATTCAATATCCATCACATTTCTACAGCGGATTTTTTTTTCCATCAAAATTAAAAAAGAACACAAAAAGCAACATCTTTTTATTTTTATGTACATAATAAGGTCAAACTTTTAATTATCTTGATAAATAAAGGTTCAATAGGTAATGCAACATGTCAGATATCTGAGCAGTTTTGCTCTATTGCTTCCTAACCCTCCTCTCCCGTGTAAACAAAGTTCCACATGGAATGGAATATAATCCATTATTAAATGGAAAACATCCTTCTTTTTATGTAAACGAAGTTCCAAATGGAATGGAATATTGTTTACAGAATTGTTTGGATACAGTCCTTCTTTCCTATGTAAACAAAGTTCCGCACAGAATGGAAAAATTTACAGAATTATTTTGATAATTATTTTTTTTGATTGACCATAATAAGACTTCATGGAAGGAATAATTTTAGTAACCTTACTTGTGTCCATCTTTCTTTAATTCAAATACTTTCAGTTTTCTTCTATCTCTAGCAGATAGTGTGTTTCTACATCTTGCCTTAGACGTGTCCTTCCATTTCTTCCTAGTAGAATCCAGTAATAAATGTTTGCCTTTCAGCATATCAAGTTCACCTGAAGTTATACGCTTTGTTGGTAGACATTCTACAAGGAAATTATTCACTGCTTCTTTTTTCTGTTTCTTCTGTAAAACAGTAATTCAATGAACAAAATGTTAATATGGATATGAAATCTCATAATGATACCACAGAGATAAATTTTACTTTTGGAGCTAACAATTTTGCATGCCTCAAACAGAGTTCAACTTGCAAAAGCTAAAATGTTTTTTAATTCTCCAGTAATTTATACTGATACAAGAGCCATGTCAACATGGCCATCCCCCGCCAAATGTGTTTGCTCATTGGAAGAATGTATATGTAGTAGAGCGGAATAATTCTATTTTAAGAGGTCTTTTGGTAATGAAAACTGATGGCTATAGTGATTACAAATTTGAAACCTATGTGAATACTGATGGCTGAAAATAACAAAGGGCAATTACTGAAAAATAATGCAGGGTAGGTTATCATTATTGTGTGCTGCATCCCTCCTCAGTAAAATCTATCCACCTATGAAGTTTCAAGTTGATACCTCAAATACTTTTTGAGGAAAAATTAAAGTATGAAAAAGAACAAAGGGCAATAACTCAAAAATTATAAAAGGTAGAGTTATCATTATTGTGCAGTGCACACCTCCTGAGTCAGAGATCTATGCACCTATGAAGTTTCATTTTGATATCTCAAAGGCTTTTTGAGTTATGCTCTGGACAAAAATTAATTTTGAAAAATAACAAAGGGCAATAACTCAAAAATAATGCAGGGTAGAGTTATCATTCTTAAGCACTGCACTTCTCCTCAATGAGATCCATCCACCTATGAAGTTTCAAGTTGATAACTCAAATACTTTTAGAGATATGTTCCGGACAAAAATTTTTCGGCGGGGGATAATAATACATTTGATTTACACATGACCAATTAAGATGGTTTAATATTTGTTGAATTTGCTTATGTAGTTAAAATATAGTACTTATTATGTTAAATGATAGATCATAAATTTGATATGAAGTTATTATTTAAACTCAAGGTATTAGATGTATAATTGACAAAGTTTCAAAAGTCAATATTTTTCAAACAAGACAGTATTTTTTTTGTATTGGTGTCAAGAAAATGATAAGGTTTAATAATATAAAGCTTTAAACAACTTTTGAAACATTGTCAGTTATACATCTAATACCTTAAAGTTATGCTCCTGGATACACTATGGAACAAATGCTCAAGTTATAATAAATATTGTCTTAACAAACAAGTTTTACATATATGTTTTCCCCACATGAAATCACTTGATACTGTACAAGGCTAAGGGTTAAATCATATTGTCCTGCGAACATAAAGCAGCAAGAAGTTTACAGACTGGTCAGACCGCATTAACAGGTTAATACTAAATGCTTTAATACTTACTGACCAGGCTCTATAAAATCAATTTCTAAGAATTATATTGAATTAAGTATTTACACAACAGTTGGTTGTCCCAAACATTCTCATATATTGACAGTTAGTTAAGTTACCTGCTTTTGGGGGTCAGAAGGGTCCTTAATTGATGCTGGTACAGTCTGATATAGATCCATGATTCTGAAACATTGAAAAGAAGTTTTCAAGATAAATAAACTTTTGTCAGACAAGATATAAAATGACCAATTGAAACACTTCTCACTTAAATCTGGCTATGAATAGCACAAAAAATGCAATTCTAGTTTATTTCTGAGTAAATGTCTTAACTATCTTTTGCATGTCAATCTGTTCTAAGTGCCAAAGCTGATCTTAATATATAAGAAATTCAAATGTTATAATTAGGCTTTTGGACCCTGGGGTTCCATTAAAATCAAACCAGGAATGGCAGAAATGTTGACAAGACATGACTATGCCTCCATTTTATGAAAATTTCATACACTGTATCAGGACTTTGGACCTACATATTTGACCTTAAACTTTAAAACTGGAGACCTGGGACATATGTTGTCATCATGTCCAATTGACATTCATTCAAATTATGCTAAAACTGATCAAGGGATGACAGAATTGAGGACCATACATGATTATCAATGCACTTACAAAAGAATCCTAATATCACAACTATTGACATACAAGTGTGACCTTGACCTGTAATCTAGAGAACTAATTTTTCGGTATAACATCTCGTCATAATGTCCAACCAAGTTATCATAAAATTCATCTAGTAATGACAGAATTGTTGACATGACAAGGCCTTCAATGAACTTTATCATACTAAGACCTTGGACATACAAGTGCAACCATGACCTTTGTGCTAGCTAGAGACCTAATTTGTGCATGCCACATGGCTTCATCATGTCCAACAAAATCCATTCACGAATGAAAGAATCAATGATCATACATGAACACCCATGCACTTTATATGAAAAATCCTTTCTTAAAAGTATGCGTGACCTTGACCTTTGTCCGAACATGAATTTTTTTCCATGCCACTGCCACACATCCTTCCTACATGCTACATATTTTATGCAAAATAATTTCAAAATCCATCCATAAATGAAAAGGTAAAGTATGGAACCAACAAATTGACTGACAGACAACCCAAAAACTATACTGTATGGCACCTTTCCAGCGTGTAAAATGATTTACAGACTGTTCACCCTCTGACACTTCACCTTAAACCATTTTTTGCAGACACTTCACCCTTTTTTTAGTGTTTCTCATACATCAAGATGAAATATGTGAGATGTAATCAATGGTGATTTAAAATATTCATTGTTTTAACATATATTTGATTTAACAAGTTATAAATGTAGGCCTAATAAAAAAGAAATACTGTTGTTGTTTTTACTTTTCTTATAAGTCCAATTTGAAACAGCCTGACCACAAAAATACTTTTGATATAGCAATCATTAATGTAGATCTACATATTTTCTGCAATACATGTATTATCATATTTTTGAAATTGCAATGAAAGATGAATGTTGAAAGTCACACATTTATTTGTTACTGTAACCAGTGTTAACAGTAATAACTGTAAAATATTTGTGTTACAGTATGCCATGGTATGATGGAGCTAAATATAAGATGTTTATATATCTGTGGTTATGCATTAAGTTTCATGTTGTATGGTATGCTAACTGTAAATTGCCTTCCATGATATACATGTTTAAATGTTAATATACTTAGAATTGCTTACAGTTTTAAATATTAAGAAAAATATAGGCCCCTACTCATCAATTTTTACTGAAATATTTACTTCAGAATATTTAGAATCTACTTCTTACTCTTACTGATTTTGTGGGATGAAGGTCTTAAGGGAATAAATGTCGTGTCTGGTGATGAAGTGTCTTGTTCCTTGTAAAATTATGCAATTTATAACATGCATCTGCCATTCACATATAAAATGACACAAGTTGAAAGGGACTAGCCTTTTTTCATCGATATTTATTAAATTTCCCAACATATCATTCAGATCATGCTTATAAAAATACAATATTTCCACACTTTAAATTTAACAAATATTTAAAACATTAAAAGCGAGTTTATGAAAAATGATCAGGAAAACTGATGTATGTTTTTCATAAATAAAGAAATACAAATAACAACTAGTCATTCAAGATGGCGCTGCCCATGAAAACATTTTTGTGTAAGTTTATCAGTTCAACTGAGTATCATTAATTTTCTTATATATGCTTTTATGCTGTACAAAATAACTTTAAAACACAATCTTTTTTAATATGAATGTTACTTAAAAAGCGGTGTTCCTTTCTTTGGGAGCCAGGTAAATGTCCGTCCGTAAATGTCTCCGCTAATTTAGAGTGTGGCTATCTTCACGTACAACGGTAATGTCTTCATGTCTTCTGTGGACTCTAAAGTACTAAATCCGACATAAAATAAACAAGATAACAAAGCTTAAACAAACTAATCGCAATTTAAAATAGCTTTGCGCATCATAATAGAATGTAATATCACCCCTGACTCCCCCCCCCCCCCCCCCTACAGATTCCTCCCTGGATGTTCAGAACTTCTCCACATTTTTGATGGAGAAATGTCTGATTGTGTGTTAACCCATTACTTCATATACACGCCTTTTAACGCCTTTTTCACCCCCCCCCCTTTTTGTTGTCTCAAATGATGAAAAAATGCCTTATTTAGGCCCCAAACACTTGTTTTTGTTTGAGAAATGTTGTTAAAAAAAGTGACCTCTTTTTCGGCGCGGCCCCCCAACCAAAAGATACATCAGGGGGTTGCCAGAAGGGGGATGTGCCCCCTTCTGTTTGGGGGGTTTGAAGGGGGGCGGAGTCCCCCTCATCGCCAAGAAAATTTTGGACTTGTGAGAGGCTGTAAATGACCCCAGATTGATCATAAGGTAACGTGTAACCAACGCTGAAAAGCATTTGACTCTATCTCAATCCATTGAGAAGTTGCAGCACTTTGAAATCAATTTTGATGGAAAAAATCAACGCAAAATAGTGATTTTTGGCAATTTTGAGATGTCCCCTCGTTGCCATGGTAACAGAAAATTTAAGCCTGAGCATGTTGTTGCAAGGGCAATGGTCCAGTCAACATTTGTGCCAAGTTTGATTAGTGTTGAAGCAGTTTTTATAGTATTATAGCAATTTGAACTTGTAACGGGAGACTTTTCAATGAAAACAGCCATTTTTCACAAAATGCTCATGAAGTAATGGGTTAAATTAGACACGTTTATTTAAACTTTATCTATGAAAGATGTCTGAATATTATTTCTTCATGCAATACGTTAACTTAATTAATTCAGCGTGAACGGTTTGACCCATTTTACAGATTTTTTTCATACTGTCAAACCGTTGGAAAACACATCACCCGTTCAAAAATTATCTCAATGTCTCTTTGACAAGTCTAATTAGTTGAACTACCAATAAGTTTGGCAACCTTTAGTATCAAAATCTATTTTTAACAAAAATAGAAAACTTTATGTTCATATGTGCATACTTGTATTTTACAGCTTATCTCATCAGGGTCTCATGGCGGCAGGAAACCAAGTCACTACCATGTTTATTTCAGCAGTCAGATTTTAGTATAATAAAGCAAAATCAGAATCTTTTCTGCTCAAAGACTGATCAACCAAATGACAGCACAAATAGTCAACAATTTGATGAAACTCTGCTTCAAGTGCTTGTGTGTCCAATATCAAAGAAACCTTTAAGGTAAATATTTATACAAAACGCATCACTAATTTCAACATCATTTTAGATATATGGGTCTTAAAATATGCATGTTACTACTAGCAACTGGCTTCAATTAATTAGGTTAGCTATTTTATAAGTCATGCAAATATCAATACTTGAGTCAATTAAACAACAAAAAGAGACATGTAAAGTTTTTGTAGACCTTTGAACCGTTTTGTCCCGAATGAAGAAATTTGTTCTTCATATTTAGCACACTTAAATGCAGCTCAAGTATCACATTTATTGATTAAGAGTCGACTATCTTAATCTACATTTCCTAATCAATTTTCTACTCATTCATTACTTCAGATATGATAAAGAGACTAGTGAACTTGTGAGTGACAGTATAGGAGTGGCTTATCCAATAAAAAATGGTGTACCAAACCTTGTACCTCAAGATGCCAGGATGTTAGAGACACCTAGTGAAACATAAATGGCAGGCAATCAGACAGTTGTACAGAAGAGAATCATTTGCAGTGATGTTAAGCTTGGAAATTTATTAGTACAGCTAGCACCAAACATGTTTCATGGCAAACTGTGTTTAAATTTATACTGTGTAACACAAAATGACCTTTAAGGTTCAGGTCATTTAATGAATTAATGAATGTTTGTGTGCTATGTTACAGCAAATTCTAGTAAAAATAACATTAACACAACAAAACATGTAACATACTGGAACATAAAGTGATTAGCCTTTGCCATCAGTGCCACCACTCTAAACTGTTTGCTGCCTTGCATTGTGTTCTTGAAGTTTTCATCTTGATAACCACAAAACGGATAATGGCGAATCTCAAAAACCGAAAAGTGGACACTCCCATTCAAAACATGCAGCAGATTAAGGGTTAATGATGCAAATTATATTTTTCATCCTACCAATTTTATCTTAAGTTAATTAAGAACATTACACCCGTAGAAAGATATTGAACTCTTTTAAATGTGACTGAACAAATTAAATCTTAACCATTGCTGAATGGATTAACTTACATAGTAAAAAGTTGAATTTAATTTTATTATAAATTAAGGTTTTCAAAAATATGATGTGCAAGAAAGTTATTGATATATGGTTTGTTATAATTAATTTATTTGTTTGTTTATAGTAAAATAGGAAAATAAAACATTTTTGTTTTTATGATTAAACTCTGAAGTATACCTGTATTCTTTTACAACCTTCTCAACACAGCTTGAACATTCTCTATAAATAGTAGCACAATTCACCAAACTTACCGAAAGTGAGTTGTAAGTCCAACAAAGCTTTTCCATCTAATATATAGTATCTAGTATGTTAGAACTGCCACTAGAATAGGTGGTTTCTTACCTGTTCTAACCTGGTTATTATTGGATACTGAAATTCAATATTGGCATTTAAACAAATATAGGGTAAAATTTAAAACAAAGTAAATTTATATTAGGTGTGCATGAAAGAAAGATTAGTTTACTGTCAATATATGGGCAGGAAAAAGCTCACTGTATGAAGTATATTATCCTTGTCTTAGGTTGCAGTAGTCTTACCATACAAATAATTGTTATCATCTGTAACTGTTAAGTATAATGTATTTTCAACTATACATGTATAACAAAAGGAGATCAAAACATATTTAGTCAAAATCAAATTTAAAGTACCAGACACAGACCATGTGTCCCCACATTGCACTGTATTGGTCAGTCTATTGAAGGTCAGGTACAGCTGGACTGATGGACAAGGGAAAATCTATAACCAACAAATTTAGGTGTCAGATAGCTTTTCAAGTTGTTTTTTTCCACAAAATAGTTCATATTCTGACAACAAAAATCATTCTACAATGAAAACATGCCATTTTATTACAAATTTGTGTTTAACCTTCAAATGTGCTTGTTACCAGAAACCAACATAATATTGTCAGATGTTATTTTCCATGTGATGTTTGCCAACATAAGTATCAGCAGTTAACACAGATTCACATTGGCTAAATTCAATTCTGTAACTAATATTTTCTAACACATATTTTTCTCTATGAATTTTTGAGAGAATTAAAATGTCAAAATGCAAGGAAAAAAAAGTTTTCTGTATCACTCACTTTATACATGTATATATCTTTTTCAAAAATCAAGAACATATAAAATATATGATAAATAAAATATTTCATTCAGACACTTTAAGAAAGAAGCAACAAGTAGAACATTTTAGTAAGTATAAAAAATGTCTTTATATATATTAAGATTCAATACTGTCATCCTTAACATTTATTACACACACTTTTTCTTTAAATTAACAAAAAGTTCAATCTTAAATTTCTTCATCATATATTTCATCTGACTTCCACTCCAAGAATACTTTGTACATCGTGTTCTATTTTAGCATGCACTGCGTTGACCTCTTCTTGTGTTAGGGCTTTCTCCATATGTCTATATCTTAGTCTATAACAATGACTTGTTTTCCCCTTTTTCTTATTTTCAAATTTGTCAACAAGTTCTACATTCTCTATAAGATCACCACCAATAGAACGCACCAAGTCATAAAAATTGTTCTCCTCATAATCACTTGGTATCCAGAATGATATATCATTTATCACCTCAGGGTGTTTACTAAATGGCTGAAAAAAAAGATAATAAATCTTATTTGATACAGCTTTCAATAGTTAAAGTTACATTTAATAAATTTCATAAGAACAGAAATAGCGACATTTCATTATTAATTTGGTTTCACATCGACTCCAGCTCTTATTTTGGTGTCCAGACAACCAAAATGAGTTTTATAAGCATAAAATCTGCAACCTCATTGTGGCAAAATCGGAAGAACAATTTCTGTTTGCATGAGAAACTCCGCCTTCGGATCATTCGTACATCAATATTAAATTAGCATACATGACTATAAGTAGCAGTCCTAATTGAACGGTATATTTCCGAATTGTAACGGATGTTTTCATACAAATTTAATTTTTTTATGGCATAATTATTTCTAGTGCACTAAAAAGCTAAAATGGTTGAAGTGTGTTTGCACAAGAAAAATCTCATATTGGATATGTCCGTATAACAACTTTAACACTGTGACATAGCGCATACTCTAGCTGATTATAGTCTTCATTTGCATGTAAAAATTCGTACACCAACTTTAGTGCTACTGTAGGGTTTTCCGTTAAAAATTGTAATTAATAAATATTATTTGATGAGATTTACAACAATACTGTAAAAAAGGTTAATGAAACTGTAGAAATTGCTTGGTTTTTAGGCTGACAGCAAAATATTTTTACATATTTATTTAAAGCTACTTTAATACTTGTATACAGGATAAATCCCATAATAAAACACTTTATAATTTAATATATTATGGATGTTATTTTTACTAACACAGAATCATCCCAGAAAGCAATTTGTTAACTTTCTTAGGGATACATGCATATACATTGCTTTTTATGAGACAAACTTGTCCAAAATTTATTAATTTTTGGTCCGAAGAACAAACAAAAAATAGATGGTGATTTATTCAAAAGACGAATTTCCTACATTCAATGCAGCAATACGGAATACAAAATAAATACAAGTCAAAAGGGGCAATAAATACCCTTCATTTATGTGAGAGGATTCAAATGAACAACTTTTTGTATTAAATGTAAAGCAGTTTTCGAAATTATGATGTGTAAGAAAGTTATTGATATATGGTTTGTTATAATTAATTTATTTGTTTGTTTTTAATAAAATAGGAAAATAAAACATTTTTGTTTTTATGATTAAACTCTGAAGTATACCTGTATTCTTTTACAACCTTCTCAACACAGCTTGAACATTCTCTATAAATAGTAGCACAATTCACCAAACTTACCGAAAGTGAGTTGTAAGTCCAACAAAGCTTTCCATCTAATATATAGTATCTAGTATGTTAGAACTGCCACTAGAATAGGTGGTTTCTTACCTGTTCTAACCTGGTTATTATTGGATACTGAAATTCAATATTGGCATTTAAACAAATATAGGGTAAAATTTAAAACAAAGTAAATTTAAATTAGGTGTGCATGAAAGAAAGATTAGTTTCCTCTCAATATATGGGCAGGAAAAGGCTCACTGTATCCAGTATATTATCCTCGTCTTAGGTTGCAGTAGTCTTACCATACAAATAATTGTTATCATCTGTAACTGTTAAGTATAATGTATTTTCAACTATACATGTATAACAAAAGGAGATCAAAACATATTTAGTCAAAATCAAATTTAAAGTGCCACACACAGACCATGTGTCCCCACATTGCACTGTATTGGTCAGTCTATTGAAGGTCAGGTACAGCTGGACTGATGGACAAGGGAAAATCTATAACCAACAAATTTAGGTGTCAGATAGCTTTTCAAGTTTTTTTTATTTCACAAAATAGTTCATATTCAACAAAAATCATTCTATATTGTAAACATGCCATTTTATTACAAATTTGTGTTTAACCTTCAAATGTGCTTGTTACCAGAAACCAACTCAATATTATCAGATGTTATTTTCCATGTGAGGTTTGTTGCCAACATAAGTATCAGCAGTTAACACTGATTCATATTGGCTAAATTCAAACTGTAACTAATATTTTCTAACACATATTTTTCTCTATGAATATTTGAGAGAATTAAAATGTCAAAATGCAAGGAAAAAAAAGTTTTCTGTATCACTCACTTAATACATGTATATATCTTCTTCATAAATCAAAAACATAAAATTATCTTAAAATTTTTATTCACACACTTAAAAAAGAAGCAACAAGTAGAACATTTTAGTAAGTATAAAAAAAATGTCTTTATATATATATTTTATATTTCATCATAAACAGTCATTACACACACTATTTTTTTCTATAAATTAACAAATAGTTCAATCTTAGATTTCTTTTTCATGTACATTGTATTTCATCTGACTTCCACTCCGAGAATACTTTGTACATCCTGTTCTATTTTAGCATGCACTGCATTGACCTCTTCTTGTGTTAGGGCTTTCTCCATATGTCTATATCTTAGTCTATAACAATGACTTGTTTTCCCCTTTTTCTTATTTTCAAATTTGTCAACAAGTTCTACATTCTCTATAAGATCACCACCAATAGAACGCACCAAGTCATAAAAATTGTTCTCCTCATAATCACTTGGTATCCAGAATGATATATCATTTATCACCTCAGGGTGTTTACTAAATGGCTGAAAAAAAAAGATAATAAATCTTATTTGATACAGCTTTCAATAGTTAAAGTTACATTTAATAAATTTCATAAGAACAGAAATAGCGACATTTCATTATTAATTTGGTTTCACATCGACTCCAGCTCTTATTTTGGTGTCCAGACAACCAAAATGAGTTTTATAAGCATAAAATCTGCAACCTCATTGTGGCAAAATCGGAAGAACAATTTCTGTTTGCATGAGAAACTCCGCCTTCGGATCATTCGTACATCAATATTAAATTAGCATACATGACTATAAGTAGCAGTCCTAATTGAACGGTATATTTCCGAATTGTAACGGATGTTTTCATACAAATTTAATTTTTTTATGGCATAATTATTTCTAGTGCACTAAAAAGCTAAAATGGTTGAAGTGTGTTTGCACAAGAAAAATCTCATATTGGATATGTCCGTATAACAACTTTAACACTGTGACATAGCGCATACTCTAGCTGATTATAGTCTTCATTTGCATGTAAAAATTCGTACACCAACTTTAGTGCTACTGTAGGGTTTTCCGTTAAAAATTGTAATTAATAAATATTATTTGATGAGATTTACAACAATACTGTTAAAAAGATTAATGAAACTGTAGAATGCATGGTTTTTAGGCTGACAGCAAAATATTTTTACATATTTATTTAAAGCTACTTTAATACTTGTATACAGGATAAATCCCATAATAAAACACTTTATAATTTAATATATTATGGATGTTATTTTTACTAACACAGAATCATCCCAGAAAGCAATTTGTTAACTTTCTTAGGGATACATGCATATACATTGCTTTTTATGAGACAAACTTGTCCAAAATTTATTAATTTTTGTTTCGAAGAACAAACAAAAAATAGGTGGTGATTTATTCAAAAGACGAATTTCCTACATTCAATGCAGCAATACGGAATACGAAATAAATACAAGTCAAAAGGGGCAATAAATACCCTTCATTTATGTGAGAGGATTCAAATGAACAACTTTTTGTATTAAATGTAAAGCAGTACCAGAAAAGCACTTTTCCTTGATATAATGATTTATCATATTTAAGCTTATACCTTCAGTTGTTAATACGTAAAAATCTGTCAAATAGTATACAGTCGTCTTCGGTTATAACGAACTCAATGGGACATTAACATATCGTCCGAAGTTCGCTAAAAGCAAGTAGCAACAACTTGCTGACTTGTTTGGATGGGGAAATTTGCTGTGAAAAAGCCATACTTTTCACTGGTTACAGGTATAACCGGTATTTTACTGCAGCGGTTATTAAATGGTTATTTAATGCGGGGCATTTTATTAAACAATATATTTAATAAGTATATTATATAAGTACATGATATAGTATTTATTAATGAAGTACTTGTCTATAAAGTATTCTTTTGCTATTTGTTTATTATCGTTTGGTTAATATTGCAAACAAAAACAATCAATTATTTGGT
This sequence comes from Ruditapes philippinarum, assembly GCF_026571515.1. Taxonomy (NCBI): domain Eukaryota; kingdom Metazoa; phylum Mollusca; class Bivalvia; order Venerida; family Veneridae; genus Ruditapes; species Ruditapes philippinarum. Next base: position 25,337 of record NW_026857726.1, read on the forward strand.
ATTATCAGGTATTTACAGCAATCAACTGAGGGTGCGAAATACAAATTTTCCGTAACAATTAGGAAATTATATTGTGAGAACATTTTATCAAAATCTTTATTCCCTGAAGCCATAACTAACCTGTGCAATCATTCGATTGTATTATTATCAGATAGCGTTATTCATGTACTGATCCTAATCAAGCGCATCCTGATATTTCAAGTATAACAGTTTGTTATAACCGAGGAAATTTACATGTTTTTCGTCATTTGGGGCTTGAAAAAATGGTTCGTTATAGCTGAAAATTCATTATAAGGGAGTACGTATTAAGCAACGTTATTCAATATAAAATAAAGAAGGAATCAGCCGGGGATGTCAGATTTAGTTTGCTATTAACGATAATTCGTTATATGCGAGTTTGTTGTAAGTGGAGTCGACTGTATATTGTAATTCAGTAAAATTCATGCTGCAATTATGGGATTTGAAACAGTCATATTATCACGATTCCACAGACATGTATGAAGGTTGAAGTGAATACTGTCACTGGTTTATATGATAGCCTAGTGTGTCATGATAACACTAGAGTGAATACCATGGACCAATTCTTCAAATTATCATGTTAAAAAAAGCATGTTAATAATTTTTCTTATCAATGTGATACCCACCTTGAATGTTATTTTTGTACTCGGATCATCAACAATAAACTGATTCAGAAATCTTTGATCTGAGCTCCAGAATAACCGAATGTCCGGTATATTGTATAACTTCATAGCTAGCCGCTCCAGTCCCATACCAAATGCCCAACCAATCTTATCTACAGCTCCAGCTATTAACAACAGTGTAAAGCATCAGAATAAACTGCATGTATTTTACCATAAATGTTTGTAGGTATTATAATGAAATTAAAGTACAATTAAGATACACTGATATCATGAACAAACCTTTAAATGTTCTTTTTTATCGATCTAATATATTTGTATTTAACTTGATTTAATATTCTGAGCCAGGATTCAATTTTATCTGGTGACTTTACTAACATGATTTAATTTGTTCAGCGACATGATTTAATTTATGTTATTAAATGATTTAATCTATGCTGCTACATGATTTAATTTGTTCAGTGACATGATTTAATTTGTTCAGTAACATGATTTAATTTATGTTATTAAATGATTAAATGATTTAATTTATTAAGTTACATGATTACATGACATGATTTACATCTGTTAATGCCTTGATGTAAATCTGTTGATAAATAGGTACACGTTTTCAATACTTTGACCATTCAGCCCTTACGACTAATGTGAACAATCAACAGTTCCAAATTCAAAACAATAAAAAAATATAACATAAAATCAAAAGAAATAGAGATGAACTCACACTAACCTTTCTGCAGAATCTCTTGACGTATGACCCCACACCCTAAAACTTCCATCCACTTGCCTTCATACATAATTTCTAATTCCCATGATGGATGTGTAAAGGGGAAGTATTCTTCAATCCAACGGTACTCAATATCTAAACAGATGACAATAAATTAACACGCTACGTTACATGTACTGCCTTAATTAAAAACCAAAAATTTTTATATTCTAAGAAAATTAATTGCCTATAGCATTCATACCTTTTGAGGGCAATTTCGGTATTTGTTTGTTTGACTGGGTTTTACATCACACCGACAGAGTATACAATGTAGGTCATATGGCGATGTTTCAGCTTTACTGGTGGAGGAAGACCTTAGTAGCACTTCCATGCATTATTTCAGGCACCTGAGTAGAACCACCGACTTTCCGTACGCTAGCAGGATAGCTTCCTCACATGAAAGAATCCAATGTCCCTGTTGGGATTTGTACCCACAGCGGTGAGGGACAAGTGGTTTGAAATCAACGACCTTGACTACTCTGCCAAGGAGGCCCCCAATTTCGATATAATTTATATGTACTGAATATAGAACAGTGCAGACCATGATCAGACAGCACTCGTGCAAGATGTATTGGTCTACACTAGTCACATGGATAGATTCTGTTGCCATCTGCTGCCAAGGGGCCATTCAAAAGTTTGCAAACAGACTGCAAATCATCTCAATGAGGTAAACCATTCACTAAAAGAATTATAAAAAAAAATTATTTATACATGTATCTCTAAAACAGTTTAAGACAATATTGAAAGGAAACAAAATCCCATGCTATATATGCATAGGCTAAAAATGTTAAAGCAGCATGCCTCCAGATTCCTACTAATTTTCATGAAAATTTTGAAAATGTGTTTAAAAGTAAAATATTGTGAAGTGAACAAAGAAAATAATTTACACATTGCAAACAGCTCTTGCAATCCCAATAAATACCAAAAAGAGGTTAAAATTAGCTCTTACTGCATTAGTAACGCAGTAGTAATATGGTGATAAATACAGCAAAATCAGCCCTTAATTGCATGTAACATGTAAATCATTACTCGAAACATTTTACTTTTCTTCAAATTTTAGCACATTTTTCTTAAATTTAATTTTTCTTGAAATATTTCGGTTCATCTGGAGGCATGCAGCTTTAACACTCATCACATCGTTTATTCGCTTACCTTGTCCAAACAGAGACTTGGCTAGATTTTGTAAGTCATTCTTTAGTTGATTAGCAACAACCAGAGCAGCTTCCAGCGTATGTTCACCTTGTTTCAAACTTGTCTCAGAACCATTCTCAAACAAATGCAATGAGCTGTGATCTTCTTCATTTGGAAACAGCTATAAAGATTATTAAAGTTCTCAATATTTGTTAATCATAATTATGAATTTGTGATAAAACAATTCATCAACCAACAAAATTTATTAATTATAATTTTAATATTTAGTTAAGCTTCTTCAGTTAGTATGATTAATAACAAACATAGCAACAGATATTGACATTGTGACACAATATTTGGCATAAAAAATAAATATTATAATATCAAATAAAATGTCTGTTTAATGTTTCACACATACATGTCATGTTTATAATAGACATAATTATTTTAATGAGTAGTTTTGTGTACACATTATTTTCAAAAGATTTACTGTAAATAGCTGGATCAAAAGATACATGCATTTTTATAGAGAAAGTTGAAACTAGTCTATCCTATTTGTATTTTACAAGGTAAGGTAATAATGACCTTCACAGTGTCTTTTGTGACTGTTCATGTATGATATACAACAATTGTTTTCAAAAGAACTTTAATTTATTCAAAATACACATACACATGTATAGTAGAATGTGTCACGGTTCAGAACTGTTCACTAATTTGGGGATATTGTGTGAAAGCTGCCGGATAGCCGAGTCCGTAGAGCCGCGATACGGTCTTCCGAGGGTCCTGGGTTCGAGTATAATACATGATCAAACCTATATTAAACCTTCAACCCCTTGGACCTTTTTTCTCAATTGTAGGATAGTTCTACTTCGACTGTGAAGTTTTACGGTACTGATGTTTAAATGGTTAATAAAGGTATGTTTTGTTACCTCATGTTTTGAGAATAGTCTAACTCCATCTATCTGGTGAAACGCCGGGTAATGTGTTGAATCTATTGTATCTCTCCGATATACATCTCCTGCAATTAGAAAACTATCCAGTCCACTTGATATCAGATCCCTCTGATGAGCCGTTGTGTGGGCTCTTAACAAATAATTAGAATTGATATAGTAACAGTCTGACGGCTTACGGCTTGGATGGTCTTTGGGGACCAATAAATTATCATAATTTTGCTCCAGAGTCACAACTGGGCTTATGCTATCATAAACCGAAAATATAGGATTCCCACTTCTCTTTAAATAATTCTTGTAAAAGTAATTCTGTATCTGAAGTTTAATAAGCCCAAGAGGATGATGTTTCTTGGTATGAAGGTTGGTTCCTAGCTTTCCGATGATCGATGGTGTAATGTTAGTCCAGCTGTCTACTGGGTAGTCTTTACCTAGAACGTGTGTCACATCTTTTGCAGCTGGTTTGGTACACAGACATCTGGCAGGAACCTGATGGTTGCTATACTGAGATAATAACCTGAAAATGATAAAAGATAAAAGAGGTGATAAATAAAATGTCATCTGAAACTCTGTATCAAATAATAAAGAGGAGTGACAAACACCATTACTTGAAACAGTATATTTAATTAGTAGTGCATATTATCATATATTTTTTGGAAGAAAACATTTGGGTTAAGTTTGAAAAAGGTTATTTGAAAAGTATAGAATTTATAGTGCATACAGACACAAAATGTCTGTATATACAGATTCAAGGGTGACCTTGAGCTTGCACAGTGGGAGCATAGGTTTTGCACGTTTTCTTGTAGAGGTGCACATTTGTGACAAGTTTGAAGAAAATGCCACAATGGGTATCCATATAGGATTTAGACAGTAGATGCAAAATTATCTGATACCTGTCCTTCAAGAGATCTTGACCTTGAGTCTGTACAGATGGACAGACATGCCAACATTTTGGGTTAAAGTGCTTTTCTTTGATATTTATGTGGTCAGGGATTTTTTTCAAATAAGCCAGTAAAGTATATGATATAACTTTTTTACAAAATTATGGACAGAATGAACCATTGGAAGTTTGACCAAACAGACCAGCTGACTGTTAGACCAGCCAACGCAACAAATGATTCCTGTAATGCCCCCTCCACATTATCTGGTGGGGGTATAATAAGGTCATTAAACTTCTCTAATGCATATAAAAATTACATGTTATAAGTTATAATTAACATAACTTTTCAACAAACGCCATGTCGCTAATAATTTTCAATTCAGCGGTTTCAGATTTGTAATTTTTTTTTTTAATCTTTTGATTAAAAATTTTTTATGGCCGACATATTTATTTTGTGTAGCTCTGGAAAGATAATATTTTAATAATTGTTGTTGTTGTTTTTTTAAACATAATGCTGGAACTTCTACACTCTGAAACACCTTACACCTATAAGTCAAATCTAATCTGAGAGACTAGCTGTGGTTATACTGTACATTTAAGTAAAATTCACATTTTTAAAAGTGAACTGTTCTCCAGCTAGCAGCTACTGATCACTTGTCCCATGCTATTTTAGATCAGTTTTTTTTTCTATTTTTATCTACCAACCCCAACAGGTTTATAGTCCATTTGCTATTTTTTGGTGGAGGGCTTTTATCCATCCATTAATGTGGCTTTTGGTCTTTTTACAAAAATCAATTCAGTGACTAATGGCCAAATGGGTTATGGTTTGCCAAGGATACAAGTAGCTTTCAAATGAATTTTAGGGTTTTACATTTTGTGCAAGTGGTGCATAAATAGAGGATATTGAATGAGTGTATGTTCAATACTGAATTTATTGCACGAGTTGAATAAAATTATATTATGCGAGCCTCTGGCGAGCATACATGTAATATTGTGACGAAAAGTAGCCTGATATCTATATTAATTAACAGAGTTATTCCCCTTTGTTTTAGAAACACCATTTGTATGATTGAAAGCAAACGTATATGCAACGTAGGTAAATAGTATTTGCTTAATATATTGTGACTTGTTTATGTTTTAGTTCCTTAAAGACTTTAGAATTAGTTATTTGATGAAGCTAATATAAATATGATTATTGTTTATAAATAATAGATTTTTAGACACTTGTCAAACAAGTTAATCATTAAACTTTTAGACGCTCTTTGAACAAGAATAGTTCTTAGCCAGCCAATCAGATAACAGTAAGGTATGTAGATTAATTTTCATTGGTCATCAGAGATCACGTGGTTCTTGCATTAATATAAAAGCAGACACACAGACAGATTTGAAGAGTTGCAGCTGAGACGTCGTCTAGGAAGGTCAGAGAAATAAATAAGTATTAATTATCAGCTAATTAATATAATACTGGGGACTTTGTGCCGTAAATACAACATAATAAGATTGACTCAGATATTAAGAGCATTGCGTTCTGATATCTTAACATTAAAGCATTGCGCTTTGTGTTCAGGGTTTAATCTTAGTTATATTTTAGTTGTACGGGTCGCTGGTGAGATTAATGAAAGGCTGAACATATAGAATGTAAAGTAGTTCTTATAGGTTGATGTGTCAAATTATTAGGAAAGATTTATAGAAAGCTAACCATAAGAATGATATAGTATTTTCCATTGGTTGTGTTTTACATAGAAGACGTTGACTTGATAAAGTTAACTGTTTGAGGAAACTTTGAACTATATTTAAAACATCGTATCTTTATTAATTCCCATTGATTTTACTGTTATTTAAATCATTTGAGAATCATTTATTTCTAATCATAAGGCAAAGTAGCCTGAGAAAAATTATATATATTATAATAGGCAAAGCTATAATTTTGCATAGCTCAAACGCTACTTGAATAATAAGACAGAAGCTCGGACACGTTACAATATTAATTTATTCAACGAGTGCAATAAATTCAGTAATGAACTTACACGAATATAATATTCTATTTATCACATATCCAAAATAAAGACCGTTTAAAGTGAAATAAGAGTCATTTTTCATTGATGCGCCTCTAGTATAACGCTAACATTTAGCGCGTCTTTACACTATGTTTGTATAACGCTCATGACGTCAGGTCAAAATATATACACGGCCGTGCAATACCATATTTACGGAGTCGTGAAATCGGCACGGGTGTGTGATAAAATACCGAATAACACTTTTAAAACGGAACTAACTAAAAATAAACAAGAAACGTCAAACGTCACATTTGCCCCACTTTCTAGCCCTTGACTCATACTATTGGTAATTTTGTTATAGAAACATGCTATAAATGGGTATATTGGAAGTGTCCAGTTAGGAAAAAGAAAAATAATGACCAATATGACCTGAAACTGAATGAAAGCTATCATTTATAAGTTATACAAATTGGAGGGTAGCTGGAATAAAATACATATTTACATATTATTATATAAATGTAACCATTCTGAAATCCCACCAGTAACTTGACCTGTGAAAGCCGGACAAGATTTTTCTATTTATAGCTCTGGCAGCCATTTTGTGCAGCAAAGCAGAACCTGCCAGTGATCATTGTGATGTGCAACACTAGGGATGGTACTGATTACTCCTGTAATGTTTGGTTGAAATCCCTGACACCACTAGTTTGACCTATGAAGGCCTGACAAGAATTTTCTATTTTTAGCTCTGGGGGTCATTTTGTGCAGCTAAGCAGAATGTGCCGGTGATGTGCACAACTTGGGATGGTACTGATCACTCCTGTAAAGTTTGGTTGAAATCCCACAAGTATTTTGACCTGTGAAGACTGACAAGAGTTTTCCAATTTTAGCTCTAGCGGCCATTTTGTGCAGGGAAGCAAAAATAAATACCTTTTAACAAAACCATAACTGTCACATCCGAAAAATCATGATTTAATCCACTCATTTAATTAAATTTCTTATACAGCCGATAAACAAATGGCCACCATACAATGCGCGAAATCTGAGTGGCGTTTAAATATGTCAGACGTTTGTAACAGAATATTTTTGAACGCAATAATTGCCCATGCACAGTCGGCGTGTTCGAATATATTTTTCCGTTCAAAAATTTGTAATCAATCTGTAACCAGTATGGCCGATGGACAAGTGATAGACTGATGTTTATATGGGGAAGTCAAAGGCCGGGTACGCGAAGCCCGGCTATAGACTACATGTGTATATTTAAAAGAAAATCAAATAAAAAACAATTAAAAAATATATAGAATTCTATACCTATCAATGAAATTTTCAGTGTCCGTTCTAGTCGGGCGCCGCCATTTACAATGTATGTCAATGATAATGGGTGGGGTATTCCGATAACGGAACAAATCTCAACTTTTCGGATTAGTAATAATCGTCAAGTGTTCCGAGTGAAAACGGAAGCGGTGTATGTAATATCGAATGACACCTTTAAAACGGAAAGAATGAAAGGATTTTTTTAACGACTTCCCCGTTCATACGGGGAAGTCAAAGAACGGGCCCGCGAAGCGGGTCCGGGCTTTGGCTTGCCCGGCTATAGACTACACGTGTATATTTAAAAGAAAATCAAATAAAAAACAATTAAAAAATACATAGAATTCTATACCTATCAAAGAAATTTTCAGTGTCAGTTCTAGTCAGGCGCCGCCATTTACAATGTAACTCAATGATAATAGGCGGGGTATTCCGATAACGGAACAAATCTCAACTTTTCGGATTAATAATAATCGTCGAGTGAAAACGGAAGCGGTGCCAATCGCAACTACTCGGCCCTTTCCGTCAGTCTTCGGATAAGGACCTCGAACACAATAGTATGAATACACAGAACGGATGCGGTATTTCGGTCTAACCTACGCTAAGATACTAAACATGTAAACAAATAGTAATTTAATGCTGGGAGTTGTTGACAAGTTTATTTCCAATATATGTAGTAAAAGTTCACCTAAAATAAGTGAATTCATAGGTACAAAAGCAAACAATACATTATTTATATATTTATTATTATGGTTGTAGAAACCGAAAGTACAAAAAGCCAACCGGTTGACATTTAGTCGGATTTGTTTAAAATTGAACATCAGTGGGCATATTTAAATTACAAATTGTTGTCAGACATATTTTCTAGCAAAAGAGTACCGGAACAGACATTAGATGTCAAATATATACATTCGTTTTACATTATCTCTGTTTCTGTTTACATCTGAAACCACGTGGCAGAACTACTTTCAATTCGTATTGTTTCCGAGGTTATTATAGATAATAGCCGAGGCAGTTCCGAATGAAGCGGTGCATGTAATACCGAATGACACCTTTAAAACGGAAAGAATGAAAGGATTTTTTTAACGACTTCCCCGTTTATAGGCGTTCATATAGGCTTTGCCTAATTTCATATTAGGCGGGGTATTCCGATAACGGAACAAATCTCAACTTTTCGGATAAATAATAAACGTCGAGTGTTCCGAGTGAAAACAGAAGCGGTGCATGTAATACCGAATGACACCTTTAAAACGGAAAGAATGAAAGGAATTTTTAACGACTTCCCCGTGCATAGGCTTTGCCTAATTTCATATTATTATTAGATGTACATGCATTTATTTAAACGATTGCTTTTAAAAGGGCCGTGTTGGTACTGAAAAGGGCGAATAGTAATGGAGCGAATCGGTAGTCCTATAAATATGACGTCGCTTTGAGATATGTTTGCTTCTGGGCAAAGCAACGTCATATCGAAATTGCTCAAAAACCCATAGCATGTTCCGACAGAAAATCGGGCGGAATGAATACAATGAAGACAGCGTGTATTTACATAAGTTTTGACCTTTTTATGAACAAAACTAAAAAATAAATACCTTTTGTCAAAATAATTAAACTGTCACATCCGAAAAATCATGATTAAATCCTCTCATGTATTTCAATTCTTTTTTACAGCCGATGCCATAAAGTGCACGAAATCTGATTGGCTAATTTAAATGCAAGCGTTTAACTGAGTCAGAACAATCTAACGGAATATTTTTTTAACGAAATAATTGCCCATGCACCGTCAGTGTGTTCGAATATATTTTTCCGTTCAAAAATTTGGAATTAATCTGTAAAGCACCTTGCTTAACCAGTATGGCTGATGGACAAAAATAGATTGATGTTTATATTTTATTTTAAATTGATAAGTACATTGTTTGAGAGTTTTTGTGTATGATTGAGCATGAAATTGAAAGAAAAGAAGATAAGCTTTTGAATAAAGCTTGAAAGGCAAGACAATAGACATTTTTTTAATTTTTTATGATGCTATGCGTTTTGGAGCAATAACTATTAGACGTCAGGCTTGACCGACATAAACTATAACAAGCCTGTAACGTCTAATAGCGAGCTCGACGAGCTGGCCCGAAGGGCCTGCTCGCAAAGCGAGCTTTACGGTAACGCGAGTACCTGCTAAGTGATGGTTTTGAAAACTTTCGTCCGAAATATAGAATTGGACACATCGCAACTTTTCGAATTTAAAGATAACGATAAAAACTGAGGAATTCTGACTGAAAACGGATGTGTAGACTGGTCACCCGCGCACGTCTATGGGAACCATAATTGGACAGGGAACCAGAATAACGGAAGCTGTGTATAAAATATCGAATGACAGTTTTAAAACGGAAATTGTAAAATGAAAATTGATGGCGCCATTTTGTTTGAAAAATCTGATAAATAAAAACAATTTTTTGTCGAATTTTGTTGTGAAAACTATCTAGAATGAAAGAAAATGGTCTAACTAAGAAAATGAATCCGAACACCAATATCTTTTATTCAGTCGTTAACGCTGTACATAAGTTTAAAGTATTGTTTACATGATGTCACAATGTAGCGCCAAACAGCATGTGCAAAACAATCAAATCAAGTACGCTATTTTAATGTCGCAAACCTATTAAGTTTTACATTTATTTACTTTTAATAATCTTTATTTCGCTTGAAAAATTATAGAGTGAAATAAAATAAACAAACAAAGTTTTATCAACGTTTTCAAAACTCGATATTCATTTAACGACAGGGGCGGAGCCATATTTAACACAGTACGTGTCACGTCACACGCACTCGTCACTGCATTTGAAATTAAATGAGCGATTATTTCATACTATTTAACGTTTAAATTACATCGAGCTCGCTTTGAGGCTTTGCCTTTTTCAAATTAATCTTTATTTCGCTTGAAAAATTATACGGGGAAGTCAAAGACCGGGCCCGCGAAGCGGGCCCGGGCTTTGGCTTGCCCGGCTATAGACTACACGTGTATATTTTAAAGAAAATCAAATAAAAAAACAATTAAAAATATATAGAATTCTATACCTATCAATGAAATTTTCAGTGTCAGTTCTAGTCGGGCGCCGCCATTTACAATGTAACTCAATGATAATAGGCGGGGTATTCCGATAACGGAACAAATCTCAACTTTTCGGATAAATGATAATCGCCGAGTGTTCCGAGTGAAAACGGAAGCGGTGCATGTAATACCGAATGACACCTTTAAAACGGAAAGAATGAAAGGAATTTTTAACGACTTCCCCGTTCATAGGCATTGCCTAATTTCATATTAGAGTGAAATAAAATAAACAAACAAAGTTTTATCAACGTTTTCAAAACTCGTTATTCATTTAACGACAGGGGCGGAGCCATATTTAACACAGTACGTGTGACGTCACACGCACTCGTCACTGCATTTGAAATAAAAATGAGCGATTATTTCATACTATTTAACGTTAAAAGTACATCGAGCTCGCTTTGAGGCTTTGCCTTTTTCATATTATATTGGACTAGGCGAATCGGGTGGTCAAAAAGACACTTCACAACCATGCTCAAAAAGTATTTAAGAATGATATTATGATTTTTTTTTTGATTTTTTTATTTACCAATATTTTTTCAATATATGCCGCATTCTGCTTCACTCTGTATCCAGGAACAAAATTTTAAGAAAATCGACATTCAAGCCCATGGGAGCGGCCATTAATATCATAAGTGAAATCATTTTTTTTATTTTGCGACTTTAAATATTTCAAAAACAATATGGTAATATTTAATATTGAAAATATTTCAACCTTTCAATTTTGGCAAACTATTTAGTCGTCTAATATGTTATTTTATTGAAATTGTTTTTATTACATAATGTCGTAAAAACGGTGTTGGGGTAACATTTCAAACTCCTCGCAGCGGTTACTTCCCCTGATCTGTACAGTAACCACTGCCACCACAAGTAAATTCGGTCGAATATAGCCGGATATATTTTTTTCACTTTTAATTTTAAAATATAATACTTTATATCATTTTAGTTTTCTTTCGTTAGATAATTATGCTTAATGTACAAGAAAGTAAAAAAATATACGTATAAAAATTATTTTGTAAACATAACGAAAGATATTTTCACTGTGACACCGTATGCATAGTAAACAATGGTAGAATATAAACAGTTATTGAACGATTGCACAAAAAGATTTGATCCGGCACTTGTTTTAAAGTGATAACAAATTGTATTTCTTGAACTTATTTTGTCTGGTAATGATGTAATTATAAATCTGCCAGTTTGATATGGGATCCCTGGCGTTCTGAAACTGGCCGGCATGTTTTTGTCACATGATACAACTATCATCACGTGATTTCAGTGGTGGCAGTGGTTAAAGTAGCAAAGCGTGACGTAACCGCTGTGAGGAGTTTGGTAACATTTAGGCAAAAAGCACAACCAAAATGTCAAGCGCACGATCTCAAACGTTAAGTCTCTACAGGAAGCTCCTAAAAGAATGCAAGAAGTACAATTCATATAATTTTAGGTATTCAAAACATTTCAAGTTAGAATTTTTATGGCAGAATCATAAGATTTAGAAATCAAAAGTAATTTTTGTGAATCTAAGGTGTCCTGTTTGTGCCATCTGATCATAGTTGTATTTTTAAATTTAAAAGGTGATTCTGTCAGTTGTCTTAAAGACAATGCGAAAATAATCGATTTGGCATTTTACAGTAAGATAATAAATGCACTATATGAATGATACACTTCAATTGATAGTCATGTACATGTATGATCAAGTTACCAGGTTACAAGATATTGACCAAGACTAATTTCACTGTTAGAAATACTGTAGTTCTGGCTTCCAAAACTTTATAAGCCGCTTTTTAACATTTTTGTTTTTCATCAGATGCGGCATTAAAGTTTTGGATTAGACCCGTTACGAAACCTAACCAGAATAACATAAGTTGATTTATTCTTGTTTTTCACTTGCAAATACACTTGACCCGATCAATTCTTGTGCATTTTACGGTAAAACAATTATTTAAATATCGTTCTTAACCAATTCAAGTAATAAAATATCAATACCGTCATTAAAATTGCCTATTTAACTGTAAAACATCAATTTTCGCCGACTACAGTCGGCCATGACATTCATGTGCCACGCGAGACCTCGTATGACGTCATTCGCGGGAACAGATTTGAATAGAGTTGTGTACTATATTTAGAACATTTTGTTGACATGATTTCGATATTTTTATTCAAGATAATGTTTTTATTTATTTTCATAATTTTTTTAGTATTTAATTATGATTTTATTGAATATAACAGTCAGTAAATAACCTTTTTCAACATCTTAAAAAAAAGTAATCTATAAAAATATTGGAGGCACATGGGTTCATAAAGGTCAATCTCGTAATCACGTGGTCAAACATTTTGACAATATGGCGGCCAAGTGCCGAAATTTTTACCTGTCGGAAACTATTAGGTAGTTTATGTTCCTAATAAGATTTTTATTTGCCCATTATTGGCTTATCAACAGATTATATATCGTTTTATCAAGGTATGCTTCACTTTACTTAGTGGCATGTTCGATAAATAAATACGAGCGTGTCAGATTCCTGGCACGATTATTGGTGGACTTTCCCTACGGGGTTATCTTCAGCGTTCACGTCATGTCATATATATAAACGGGTACGCTGAAGACCTTAAGCTAGAAATACTGTAGATTGCTTGATTTTTGTAATGTCATTTCCAAAAAGTAACTGACAAGTGCAGTTTATACTCAGTGGGAGAATTCAAACCAATTGTAACTACCTCTTCAGGTCTCATTATTATAGCAATTCATCAGTCATAAGTTATGTCACAGATGTTAGGTCTCTTGTTATGTACAGGCTAACAGAGTCTTTTACTATGGTAAGTATTTTTAACCAGGGCCAACACTGTGAACTGAAGGATTGTGGTATTCATGCACAAGGAGAACAAGAAATAGCAGTTGCACCTTAATGATATTTTAACACCAAGGTCACTGTGAGTTGTAAAACTCTGGTTCATGTCGCCAAACTTAACACCCAGTTTAAAAGAGACATCTTTCTTCTTGTTACATAAGAGATTACATGTCTATGTCCATGTGAGGGGTTTGACATTTAAATAATGGCAGGTAGATATATAGATTTCCTTAAAAATACAAATATTTGAACTCAGTACATAAACGACAAGGTACCCCATAATTTTTGCGCATACATTTCTATAATTAGTTTTTTTCTCTATAATATATGGCCAAGTGACGTATTTTCATATTAAACAAATTAAAAACTTGTTTTGCAATGGGTCTCAGGTGAGCCATCTAGGGTCATGTTGGCCCTCTTGTTTTCACTCATAACTTTATGTATGTTTTTTTGGTCAGCATCCTTCATATTTTTGATATTATATCATGAGATAATCTCTGCTTATGTTTTGAAAATTTAAACAGGGTATTTTTACCTTATCAGAAGGGGCTGAAATAAGGCCCCATTCCAAATCTTAAATAACCAAATTTTCCCCCAATTTAAGAAGACAAATCCCAACAGCAGCCTAAAAATATCAAACTTTTTCAACTTCTGACACAAATTAAACTGTTTTAACTAGTTCCTTAAAAGAAGTGACTGGTTATATGATTATACACATGTTAAAAAATTTAATTTTACAAATCATGTATTAGTAGTTTCCAACATTTTTCAAATTTACGAAAATGTTTAATCATTTTTCCCAATGTATTCTAGGGGCCTTTTCCCAAAATTGCTGGAAAAGGTCCTGTGAAAAGTACAGTTTTGAAGATGGAAGTACATCTTATTGATTAGTTTCTTGTTTAAGAAAGATTTTTCTTTAAATGTAATCAGTTGTTATTTAAATGTAGTTAGTGACTGCATTGTCAGTATTAAGACTAGTAGCTACATATCACTTTATTAAATATAAATCATATATCTTAAGTAAACCTGATTTTTTTTTAACATGTTTTCTAGAATGTATGCACTGGAAAAGACGAGATATGACTTCCGTGCTAATAAAGATGTAACAGATCCACAACAAATGAAAGCTTTACTTGATAAAGCTCAGGATAACCTTAATATAATGAAAAGACAGGTAATTTGTGTATTATGAAATATTTAATTCTAATTACCAGTTTAAATTGGATTATTATTATGTAAGAAAATATACATTGTACAGTCATGTACCTAATATAGTCAATGCAGTCAATTGCTTCCAGAATTATGCCCCATGTCTAACAAATGCACCTGTTCATGATCCAAATTTCATGTAGATAACTTTTAACATGTTTATATTATGAGCAACATTGAAGTTTTCTCACAACACTGACAAGTTCACAACCATCATATTAGCTTAACTTTTTCCTTGAAACACTCGTGCTAGAAATCTGTTTTATTCCAAGAGCAATGTTTGAACAAGTAGAATTTTTAAGTACACAATGTCCTTACATATTGTGTTTATCCAGACAGTAGAGTACCTTTCACATACGAAATGTCAATCTTTTTCTTTACAGATTGAGCCCTCAATATTATTTTTGTATATTTTCAGGTTTTGATAGGACAAATGTATGGTGAAGGACATTTAATTATTGAAAACGCGGAGTATATGAAGAAATCTTGATGATCAAATTTGGTTGTTGGAACTTAACCAGTATACAGTAATTTGCCAGTGATGTTGTGTTATCAAAAACTCTAGCTTGATACCAAAGTGTATACATGTGTTATAAGATCTTGGATCATGCATTTATGAGCCATATAAAACTGTGTAGAATTTAAAAGCTACATTTTAACAAGTTGAACTTTTATTGTAATATTGTAATGCATGTCAATACAATAGTACGAAGATAAATCAACTGTTAAGAAAAGGACATTGTATTAATTCATTGGAGAACTGTTTGGGTTTTTTTTAACCTTTTTGTAAGGGGGTGGGGGGAGGGGTATTAACAAGTACAACATATTTTTCATTACTTATAAACTTACTATGTGTGTATTTGTTTATTTGTATGGGAAACTAATACTGCACAGTCCCTAGAGATTATTTTGTATTAGTTATGTTTATGGAATAATTTTGCAAAATTGCCATGTTGTATTTGTTAATGAGTAGTTAAAATATGGCTGTTAATACCTCACGATAATTTTCAAATTTTATACTTGTTTTCCATTTTGTCTTTATGTTGTTTGCTATGTTTTTACTTGATGTATGATAGAATTATATTCTAGATAAAATATAACTTGTATTGATATTATATACACGAAGCTTTCCAGAATCCAGAAGATATTACAATGCTTATGACAGTATGTCCTTGTTTTGTGTGTCTACTACTACCAGGTGTTTTGAAGGGCTTCAGAATCAGTTTTAAAATTGAGTCAACAACAATGTATGATGTGGGAAAATTGTATAAGTGTGCTAGTTACTGGTGGCAATCAATGCTTGAATTTACAGTCAATGCTTGAATTAAAACTTTTCATGAAGTTAATTATATATTAATTATTATACAGTCATTTTGGTTTTAATAAAAAATGTCTAAAGATTTTTCCTTGTAATTGGTCTCTTAATCTCAAGGTAAAATTGATAATCTTACAAGAAACTGTCAGAATACTGTATGTGTATTTAAATTCGCGGAAGCAAATTTTCGCGGAAAGGTCCAAAGTCCACTTTGGGGGTCTATACAAATATTCGCGCTATTTTGAATTCGCGGATGTGACTGCCGAAAATCATGAATTCGCGTTGACCACTCAGGTTAAAAAATAAGGAAAATAACTGTAATCATCGTGGGAGTTCACAGTTATTTTCAATTGTCAAACAATATCTATTGTACAGAAACAGACATTGTCTAGCGGACCTATTATATAGCAAACAAAAGAATGCCCGTTAACGTGCATAATTATTCACAGTTTGCATTATAAACGTCTTGACATCTGATCAGATCATGTTTTGGTTAATACAAAAAACACAAACATAAACGATTTTAAATGATGAATAACTTAGAAAACAAAACACAATTACTCAGTAAACATTTAAATAAAAAGTGTGAAAGCATATCACACTCTGACACACATTATTCTATAGAAGCGCGAAAATATGACTATTAAAAAATTATTGGTGTAGAAATATTCGCGCTAAACATGAATTCGTGGATCGAATGTCAACGCGAAGATAGTGAAAATTTGAAGCCCGCGAATATTTCTACACATACAGTACTTTGATTGTTCTACATTTTATTTTGTAAACCATTATAGTCCAATATTAGGAAAAAGGAAATCATTAACTGCTATGATGTTTTCAGCCACAAATATCCATTTCTTTGACTCATGCAAGGAAAGTTGATGTAAAGTAATGTACCTTTGTCAAAAGGTTAGCTTGGACATTCACGAACAATATCTTTCATTGGTCGTAAAGATACCTCATTTTGTTTTGTTTGGTTTTACGAAGCTCCAGCACAATGCAGGTTATATTGCACCGAAACAGGAAAGGTGATTTTGGCTAACCTCAGGTGTTACAAACTTAAAGCAACACCAGGGGTTAAAAGCACCTCACCTGCTAGAGCTAAGAGATGCATAGAATCCAGTAATTCCAACCCATTTAGTCGCCTCTTATAATCACACAAGGATAAGCGATGACTGCAATTCTGATGCCTCAACCCTTAGAGCAAACCCCTCGGCCACAAGTGTTCAAGATACCTAAAATTAAAGCTGAATATCTTTAAATACTTTGAGTCTATAGATGCCAAGTTTTAAGTCATGTCACTTTATTTCACCACCATAAAGAAATTTGTTCCTAGTAATGACATTGCACTTGTAGTTTAAATTTCTACTACAAGTATATATCTATGTGACATATGAAAGAATGATGTTTCAAATCATAAATTTGACTGTAAACAAAATAACTCAACTGTTCTAGTGATAGATCCTTACTCTGATCTTTCGAACATTGGCATGTGCTTTACTGTAAACAGATTTAGATGAGATAAAATTCTTACTGTAATCCACTAATCTGATCATTCAAACTAGACAGAACTTAGGTTATGCAGGAGTCTTTGCAGTAGTAAAAGATATACAATAAAGAGAAAACAAGGGTCATGTCATATATCATTTATTCAACAAATAATAAATTTGATGTCCTTCAACATCACAGATTTGTTACAGAATTCTTAATCCAAGATCAGTGTTTGTGTGGTCTTCCAAACTAAAAATACATAAATTCTAATTAAAGGTGCATAGAAAAATTGAAATATTATTCCTGAATGAAGCTAAAAATTTGAAATATTATTCCTTAATCAAATGAAGCAAAATTTTGTTACCCCTTGAACCTACTGAGTACAGAAAATATCAAGTGATTAGACTGTGTCACCAGTCTACAACCAGGCTAGCCTTCACGTCCATGCAGTCTGACCGGGCTCTATACTGTTGGTAGCTCAATTTTTGTATTTTGATATTGAAATCCTTTAAATTCTTAACCGGACAGTTCTTAATTCAAACCAGGGCAAATCTGTTACAAAAACTCAGAAGGTTATGGCTTAAACCTACCTTTTTTCACCAAATGACCTTGACCTTTATCAATGTATTAAAATTGAGCAGTCAACAGTAGAGTCCAGTCAGAGTACAGAGATGTGTGTTGAACTGGCCACGCTCTGTGGTGATAGCACTGGTCACATGACATAATCACCGCTAGCAACTAGAGGAACCAAAATTGTTGCTGAGAAATTCAAAATCTTGTGTGAGGAAAAATATAAACCCTAATGAAGAATTTTAGTTATCTTCCCGTAAAACATTTAAAAAGATACCATTGAAATATATTTTTTTAATGAAATACATTGATAAATTTACTGTCAAAATTCTCTTTAAATAATTCCAAAATAACTACTGGTAAATATATAAGGAAATTAAGACTTCCTGCAATTGTTTCTTTTTAGAAAAATACCAAAATGAATCCTTTTACATTCATTTGCAAAACAAAAATTTAATTAATAAATTATCACTAATTACAAAACAAAACAAAAATCTTTTTAGCAAGAAACTAGCTGATTTAAAATATCTGATGGTTATATTGGTTATAAATATATGTTTTAACTTCATGTTATTTCTTTCTAAGGACAGAATATGCTAAGACAAATGCATCTTTACTTGTAATAATGAAAAGCATTTATTGTGGAGAGCCTTTTGAGTTTAATAAAACTTAACTACACTGTGTATCAAGTACAAGGTACAACATTAACTAAACTGCCTGTTAAACATACTGAGCGTTCACCACAAAACTTGTTACTTAGCGTACAATGCTGAGTTAGCATACAACACTTAGCATAAATGAGCCACGTCACGACAAAACCAACATAATGGGTTTGCGAACAGCATGGATCCAGACCAGCCTGCGCATCCGCGCAGTCTGATCAGGATCCATGCTGTTTGCTTACAAACCCTATTACAAGTAGAGAAACTGAAAGCGAACAGCATGGATCCTGATCAGACTGCGCAGATGCCCAGGCTGGTCTGGATCCATGCTGGTCGAAAACGCACTATGTTGGTTTTGTCGTGACGCGACTCAAATGAGCAACTTGAAGACGTTACAGCAGCATTGTGCCGAACGCTCTTACATTTGTACAAGCTCTACTTTATCTACTAGTGCTAACAAAAAACAAATACAAAATTTATGACATAATCATCAAAAACAAGAAAATGAATAAATATGTATTAACAATTATTGTGAAGCTCCTTAATTTACAATTCCTAAACTATGAAAAAAATAGAATAGTATACATGTATTTCCAGTAAGAACTTGGTAAAATGCTGCAATAATCTCTATTTGAAATCAAGTCATTTTCTTGTAGAAGCCAAGACCAACCTTCAGTGTAAGTGCAACAGTCTTTAATTTTTGTAAAATAAGTCTAATATTAAAGTAACGCATAAATTAAGTTTTACTTATCAAGTTCGCTCAATTATTACAATCATTATTATTGAAGTTAAATACATATACATGTAAATAGGACTCTTCAAAACTTTTGTTTGGACAGAATTCTTTGGATAATGATATACAAAAAGATCATCCAATTTATTTTTACAGGAATGGTCATAATATGAAGAGATCAACAACAAAAGTAACAGATGTTAGCAATGTTTCCATTAGTATTTGATACAAGATATAAAATCAGTGTTTGTCTTGGTATTGTTTTATACCCTTCCAAGTGAGATATATGATAAATTTCTTAGAACTTTGCAGGTAATGAAAATATTTTTTAAGAGTTAAAAATATCCCTTCCTCAACTTGTGGCGGGTACTTGGAAACACTTCAAATTTATTTTATCATAATATTGACCCAACATGGAAATGTTTGGACAGCTTTACAGTATAAATATACACAACTGGCAGTACAAAAAAATACACCAATGATTGGTGTTGAACACAAAAATAATGGTTGTTTAATGTATGGTTGATATAAAATGATGATGATGAGAAGACAAAGGATCACATAATGATTGCTAACACATTGGACAACAATTCTCAAATTTCAAGTAATCCTATGTCAACATCTTTACTTAACATTTGTTTCTTATGATTCAAGTATTCCTATATCAATGTCCTCACTTTACATTATTAATGTCCACACTTTACATGGGTTTCAAGTTAACCTATATTACTGTCCTCACTTTACATTATTAATGTCCTCACTTTACATGGGTTTCAAGAAAACCTGCATTAAGGCCCAAATTTAACATTGGTTTCTTATGATTCAAGTAAACCTATACTAATGTCCTCACTTCACATTATTAATGTCCTCACTTTACACTGTTTTCAAACAGTTCAAGTAAACCTATATTGATGTCCTCACTTTTTTCGTTTTAAAGGAATTTTTTCACCCTTAATCTAAAACTAACAATGTTAACTTGTAGGGTCTCAAAAACCAACAATTTCAAATAAAACGATATGGACAAAATCATATATAAAGCCCAGTCAAGACTTATTGAAGTACAGACTTGGCAGGCCAGGATTGCCATTTACTGCTTATGATGTAAAGACGGACCTTGTTTGACAATGGTAGCATATGCATGCTATATGTAATTGATGTTTGACCTCCGAGGGTTAACTACTTGCACGACGTAAGTTTACAATTAAAAACTTCCTATTTAACTATCTGTCTTAAAATACAAATATAATTACTAGTAAATAAATAACTGACTGTCATATATGGTTAATGTATGTGTTGAACAAATTGAAAACAAATACCTGTTTAACAATAAGGTAACAGTAAAATAACTAATATACAATAATAAATGCTAAACATACATTAAGCAAATGTCCTAATAAAAAACTGAGGATATCTATATGACTTTTACTACAGAACTAAAATTATTCAGGCATGAAATAAATTTATTACGCTTATGGATCCCACATGAAATAGTTTTTAAATGGTGATCAAATACCTACATGTACAAGCGTAGTGATCTTTTTATCAAAATTATTGATAACAGCTCAAAACATTTCCGTGTAGCTCATACAGAATGACTGGTCATCCAATCCAGATGATATGTCACATGATTATGTTTATATGTCACATGATCAGATTAATGGTCACATGATTATATCAAAGGTCACATGATCAGGCTGATAGATCAGATGATCATTATTTGACAACATGGTTGTATATATATATTCATATCCAGTAAATTGTATCATTAACAGAAATAACAATGTCAACAACTTCTCAACAATCTGCAAAGAAAAAAAGTTATTATTCCAAGCATGAAAACAAGAATGTGAACTTTATGCTAATATTACTAATATTCCATAATAAGTTCATAATAAGGTATATTATAAAAGTGTATTGATATGAAAACTTGTGTAACCTATAACCTGATAATTTCCATCAATGAACTAGTCCACCTTTAATGCTTTAAAACTTTCTGGGTATGAAGATGAAAATTTGAAGTTAAGCATGCAACAGTATAGGGCCTAGTCAGACTGCATGGCTTTACAGACTGGCCTGACTCTATACTTGTCAGTGATAGAAAAGGCTTATTACTTAGCTGAATAAGGGTTAATAGAGGATTTTATTTTATGCTTTTCAGTGGATTACTGATTTATCCGTGAAAATTATATTTGATAATTTCACAGTGAAAATTATCAAAATATAATTTCACTTTTTTCAATGACGAAACTACTTTTTTAAGATTTTCCCCATGTGGTACCTCAATTTTATTTTTACTGACAATTCTGACAATATCAGGCTGCTAAAAAAATAGCAAAGCTGAAATATATAAATAACATTAATGTCAAAAGTATTAAAAGAGAGAAAACTTACTTCTATTCCTTCAAATTCCAATCACAAAATTTCGTCTCTAAATTTTTTTGTTTCGTTTTTACAGTCTGAAAAATACATTCCTTCCCCATGCAAAACTGCTCTTGATGACATTTGGGCATATTAAAGTATCCTACGAGCAATAACTGCCGTATGCTTTATGAAAAATTGAAAAGCATTGACAGCTATCACTCGTAAAATAAGTAAATCAACCCAGCGTTCCTTACAATGCCTTAGCAAGCTTCCAAGTTTTCCAATTTCCTAGCTCCTTTTCTGAATGTTTTCACTTCTGTCAACACTTATTTTTTGTCTGTTACAATCCCCAAATAAGTTTTCTTTCTTTTAAAAAGGTGTATGACTAACAAATCCAAATTATATCCTTCTGTATCTTACACAATTATTTTCCTCCCATGAAATACACGACTTTAAAAAATGGCTGCCGTTTACATTTTACAAAGCCAGGTCTAATATAAATTCGCAGTAAGTAACAGAAATATGGATGGATGGTTGGACTTTTTCTCCTACAAGAATTGTTTGTTTTTATTATTAAAACAAGCGATCATTCATATTTTTTAATAAGATGAATAAATATCACATTCATTTAACCTTCATTGGCGGACTTATTTTTCAGCTCAAGACTTCTTGTTTTTAATGAGAAATTCCCTCTAAATGGGGCTCTCAACGGGGGAAACAGATTTTAATATCAACGTTAAAATTATGGAAATTTCGTTTTAACTTGTTTTAAAGCATAAAATAAAAAGAAAATTTGTCTGTTTGTTGTGTAAGATGTAATTTTATTTCATCTCGTGAACTTTAAAAACAGTATTCTCACTCGTGGCTACGCCACTCGTGAGAATACTGTTTTTAAAGCCCACTCGATGAAATAAAATTTCATCTTACACACAAACAAACAAATATCCTCTATGTATTTGTCATTAAATATATTTGGTCACATGGCACAAAAGTTAATATTCTTTTATTAATTAAATAACAAGACCCCGCTCCACCAACATTCATGGCCTATGTCATAAACTATGGATGTCATTGTTGTAATATCACATTTATTCAAACAAAACAATGGAAAATTTCCATTTACAGATTGCAGCAAACAGTTACATTTTTTGGTTTTCAAACTTTCATACCGGTAATTTTGTCATGAACACTAAAATAAAGCAACATTCTTGTCTTCTAACTCTCATAATTTTGTTTAAAACCACAAAAAATACAACAAAAAAGGTAATAAGCACAAATTATTATGAATAAATAAAATTACATTCATGATGTAACAAAGTGAACTATAAGCATAAATATCTTAAACAGTTTTTTTTGTTTATCAATATACACTATTGTAATTGCTGTACACTGTTTCAAATACTATACCTACACATTTATTTTTTATCTGCAATTATAAAATATGTACAAACAACATAACTGATTAAAGCAAAATGCTCACGGTATTAAGCTTGATTCTATCTTGTCCCAATATGGGAGCGAAAATACATCCTAGAGTCTATATAAAAATGCTTTGGTTATTCGTTACTAATGCTTATACATACATGACCTTAATTATGCACATAATTTACTTGCATAAAAATGAAAGTCCTAACCAGAAATTAAAATTACAGATTTTCTTCAAATAAATCTCTGTTTCTGCCAATGTAAAAATTTGAGCCGCGTCATGACAAAACCAACATAATGCATTTGTGACCAACATGGATGAAGACCAGCCTGCGCATCCACACAGTCTGATCAGGATCCATGCTGTTTGCTTACAAACCCTATTACAAGTAGAGAAACTGATAGCAAACAGCATGGATCCTGATCAGACTGCGCGGATGTGCAGGCTAGTCTGGATCCAGGCTGGTCGCAAACCCACTATGTTGGTTTTGTCATGGCACGGCTCATATGTATACTAACATTCACAACATAGAGAAATGCATATAACCTATAAATGCACCATTCGTAACTTCTCATTTCTAATTAGTAAGCAACTACATTATACAAAGATAAACAATTTACAATATTTTGGTCCCTATGGTAACATCTATCCATCAAAATTGTTAAATATTTATACACTGTATAAACATTTCTTTTCGTCAACTGACCATAATCCTAACATCACTACCACAGAAAAAGATGGCACATAATATCATTCTATATTTGCAATGCTTAAAAATTGAGAACGTGTTTTCAAGTCAAAGGCTTGACATTCAGTTTCAGCCAATGACTATCTGTTGACAAAATTGATAAAATTTTCAAGCTTTCAGAGTAAACTTATGTATAGTGATCTCATATAAATCTTTTTAAAACAAAAAATTTTCATTTCACTTCACAAGTTAACAAACTTTATAAGAGAGAGAAAATACACTTATTACTTGTAGATTTTTTTTATCTAAGACGAAAACATACAGTGTTATGTTATTGATATCAAAAGGAAAATAAAAATCTCAAACATAAATACATGTACCTCTATATCCCTACAAGCTCTGGCTATATATTAGCTGTTTTTAAACAGAAAGAATAAGACTCAAATTGACGCAAATTCCCAAAACAAAACTGGAATATCCCTATTTTGCATGCTCTTACACAGATATTCAAAAAATAACATTTTTACATCAACGATGTTAGATATTTGGTTGTGAAATGTAAATTACACACAGAATATGCAGCGGAATATTCAATATAAGACTTACACCAAGCTATCATTCTGATTGGTTGCTAAGCAATGGTAGAATCTTAACCAATCACAACACTGATGAATTTTCATTATAGGGATGTCATCTGGAGTCTGGATATCCGAATGTTAGAATCACGATTCGATGTCCAGTGTAGATTTTCAGATTCAGATATTCGTATAAAATATTTTTCAAGAACACAGAATGTAGACCTTGCTTCTATAAAGAAGCAGAATAACAGTGTTTTCAGGGAGTTTTAAAATTTTGACAGAGAATGTGATATAATTATATAATGTATCTGGCACTGTGTGATATGGGTGGGCTGTCAGTGTAATATGGCCAGGGCCAAAACACCATTTTTGGGGAAGGGGCCTCAGCCTTTTTCTTGGGGAAAATATGCATGATTTTGGCATACTTTGGGAAAAGGGGTCTCAAATTTAACACAAACTTTTAACAAGTTCTTCAAAATAGAAAAGCAAAAAGCACTGGGAAATACTAATAAGGCAGTAAAAGACCTTAATTCAACACCATCATTTAATTTTGTTCTAAATTCTATGGGAAATTTCAAAAGACTGGGGAATTTTGAGGACCAAACTGGGGAAAAAAAGAGGCTAGTTTAGTCGGGGAAGCAGCCTATATTCGGCCTCTACAAAGAAGGGTTTTTTGGCCCTGATGGCAAGTTATTACATTGTGAGCAGCGGTACATCAAAAAGATCACATGCACCCTCACTGTCATCCAGATTGAAATAATAGTCTTTATCACTAGGTGGTGGGCTTAGTCGTAACAATGGTGCAAAAGCTGAAATATAAACAAGTCAATGAGCATCAGCATTATAATCAATGTAAACACTAAGAAATTTTATTGTTTTGTTTTGGGTTTTACGTCACATTGACACAGTATAGGTCATATTGCGACGTTCCAGCTTTACTGGTAGAGGAAGACCTCAGGTGCCCTTCCGTGCATTATTTCAGGCACGAACGGGCACCTGAGTAGAACCACTGACGTTCCGTAAGCTAGCTGGATAGCTTCCTCACATGACACTAAGAAATAATCCTCAGCAATAATTTAAAGAGGACATAGCAAACAGAATCCACTTTTATGACCAAAATTTCAAAAAATATAATAATTTTCTTCTTCTTCTTGAAACCACCCCGCTTTTACTTAATATGGCCACTTTCTCCAGCAAACAACATTATGTATTAATATCTTGATCATTCTCAAACTTAGAGGGAACATATTTCTTTAAACATGTCTGTTTACTAGACATGTATGATATAACAACATAATAAATATATCTTTAATTATATTGACTTATATCAGTAAAACATTAAATATTTACCTTCAGATGTCATGAGTTCTTCTATAAGTTGACCATCCATTGCATCTGAAATGTTTGATAATTTTTTACATGTAAAGTGTAATATAAAATACACAGGGTTTGTCAAGCTAATGGGTAAACCTTTCCACATCAATGATTGATTACAACATTACATAGAACAATTGGCTATTATATATTAATATAATATACAGATTTAAACAAAACATTGCTTTGATCATCTAACAACATAACAACATTAACAATGGGGAAAAAAACCTGAGATTCCCCCTTTGTGCTTTATTTCATTCTCGATTCCTTCCCCGTGGTATAATCACTATACACATGTTAAGTTAGCTGGATAGCTTCCTCAAATAAATTTAATGTCTCCATATATCAAAACTATCAGTGGTGAGTGGAAAAGAGATTCAGCTGAACCATGTAGTGCCTGTCAAGTTTGTTATGGAGCATCCATGGCTGGATAGTTAAGGTCATTGGCTTCAAACCATTTGCGCCTAAACACTGTAGATTCAAATCCTGTCAGGGACACTGGATTCTTTCATGTGATTCTTTCATGTGAGGAAGCTATCCAACTAGCTTAAAGAATGTCTGTGGTTCTACTCAGGTGCCTGTTCATGCCTAAAATGATGCACAAAGGGTGCATCCGAGGTCTTCCTCAACCAGTAAAGCTGGAAATTTGCCATATGACCTTTACTAACTTAAAACATAACCAACAAAAAATAATTTTTTGGTACACTGACATGGACATTCTATCCATTACTTATTATGGGCTTACGAATCATAACATTCTTGCAACCTAACAGATTCTATATTTTTTCTTACCAAATTCAGATTTTGCTTCATCAAAGAGAATATCACTGGGAAGACTGTCCATGCCAGTAGGAAGTCCAAGTGAGGTAGAGGCTTGCTGCTGTTGTGACATCTGCTGACCTTGTTTCCGTGGCGATGACCTTGTTGCCATTCTGTCACCATGCAAACTGGTGGGCTGAGATTGTCGTAGAGGAGATTTAACAGGTGATTTTTGATTCTAGAAAAAAATTATTGTAATTATTATCATAATGTCCTTTTTCTTTAAATATTAAAGCATATAATAAATCAAAGTCATTTATTTGGATAAATCTATTTATATCGCATTCATATTTTACAAAAAATGTATTCTAATTCAAAGCTGATTAAAAAACTTAATAACAATAACTTCTTCTACAAAATTAACTGTGCCATATAGTTTACATACAATGATTTTGGTAGGCTTACTTTACTGGCTTTTTGTCGTGTATTTTGGTTTGGATTAACATTTTGATCAGCTCCTTGGGCTGCAGCTTGGCACTGACTGGCCAGACCTTCATCAGCAGGTGGGAGTTGCGTCACCATAGGTGACTGGTTGTCAGAGTCTTTATTAACTAACAGAACATTTATAGGTCCAGAGCTGCTTTTTAAATGAATCTGATAATTCTTCTTTAAACCTGGTCCCTGTAAATTTGAAGAAAGAAAGAATAATAAGAAATCAGTCAAACTAAATTACTATACTAAATTCAAATAGGAAACAAAGTACATGTAACATAGAGTCAATCTAACAGACTATCAATACTACATTTGTATACTAAATACATTGCTTATACATTTATAATTCAAAAATTAAAATTTGAAACTGCCTATTATCTATTTTAGGGATTCGATTGAGCAGCTATCATTCAGACAGCAAAAATTAATAGGGTAGTCAGGTTTTAACTGAAATGTCAGAAATAATGAAAGTAGAAAAATATTTTATAAATACTGTCAGATTTACAAGCTTTATATCATCCATGAATATGTATTTACTTCAATAGCAAGAAATTACATCAATAACAAAACACATTTAAATATAAATCTGCAGAAAAAGAATGAAATTCAACACTTTCCCTTTCATATATTGGCAAATAAAACTCTATTGATACACCAGGCCAAAAATAATCAAACAATTGAAGAATGACTTGGTGTCATTGAAAATCAACACAAACTGGTCACACATTTCCAAAATGAAGAAGAAATACTGACCAAATGATGATATGATCTTACCAGTTCAGGTACAGGTACTTCTAACTGGGTTCCTGATGGGGCTTGTATTGCTAACAAAGTATCCCCTCTAAAACAACGACATATATCTTCATGCGTCACATATGCTAATCTATTATTTTGTTAAGGAAAAACAAGATTGCATTTGAGAAAAATGCTATGCCACCGCAATAATACAACACTAAATAGTAGTGTAGGAACAGATTTTTTTGTTTCTATACAATTGAAGATTGTCATAATGCATATCTAATTCTTATTATCAGATTAGTGGTTAAATCTTTTGTTAACTCAATAAAAGATCAGAGTAGGAATATATCAATGCACTTGAGTCTAGTGAATTTGGTGGTGAAGGTCATATTTCACACAGCCTAAAATTTCATGACTGCATCAAAGGACAACATGTAATACACTTTGTCAAAATCTAGGTCAGCTGATATCAAAGTTCACTTTTAATTTTGACACTAGATGCAAAATTTGAACAACTTTGGTAGAGTACCTATAGATGATATCATTTAACAAATATTAAAGCTCTAAGCCTTGTACCTTCAGACAATAAGATTTTTTTTATTTTTTACTATATATTTATATTGAAAATCAATGACCCCGGGGCGGGGGCAATTTTGACCCCAGGGCTATTATTTGAACATTCTTGCTAGAGGTTCACTTCACAATGTTTCATGCAAAGTATCTAACTTCTAGCATTTGTCAATTGCTAGAAGAAATTTTTTTAAAGTTTTTACTATGTAAATATGAGGAAAATCAATGACCCCCGGGGCCGGGCCGATTTTGACCCCAGGGCTATAATTTGAACAATCTGGGTAGAGGTCTATCAGACAATGCCTTATGCAAAATATCTTAGCTCTAGGCCTTTTGGGTCTTTACAAGAAGGTATTTTAAATTTTAAACTATATGTACATATAGTGAAAATCCATGACCCCCGGGGGCAGGGCTGATTTTGACCCCAGGGCTATAATTTGAACAATATTGGTAGAGGTCTACCAGACAATGCTTATGCAAAATATCTAAGCTCTAGGCCTATGGGTCTTTACACAAAAGGTATTTTAAGTTTTTACTATATGTACATATAGTGAAAATCAATGACCCCCGGGGCGGGGCCGATTTTGACCCCAGGGCTATAATTTGAACAATCTTGGTAGAGGTCTACCAGACAATGCCTTATGCAAAATATCTAAGCTCTAGGCCTTTTGGGTCTTTACAAGAAGATTTTTTAAATTTATTCTTATAATTCCTTTTGGTTGCCATGGCAACCAGATTTCTGCATGGAATTAAATTCTTTGAACAACTTTGGAAGCCCTTCACCCAAGGATCAATCCTGCCAAGTTTGGTTGAAATTGGACTAGTGGTTTTTCACAAGAAGATTTTTTAAGTTCACTATATAATCTATATAACACACACACACACAAACAAACAAACAAACAAACACACACACACACACACAGGTGAATCGCTATATGCCACCGCATCGCAGATGCTGCGGTGGCATAAAAAAAGTTTCAGGTAACAGAGAAAGCTGCTAGCATTATGGGTCATGTCACATAAAATATTGACGGAGGTACATGTACCTGGTTGCTTAATTACCTCCCTTGCTTGATTTTTTTAGACCGGGCGGTCAAGGATAACCTACGACAGTGCAAGCACTTTGTCTTATTTCCAGTAGGGTCCTTACCTCAGCAGACTGCAGAGATAGCTATGAGATACAAGGAAATCCGGGAACCAGTCCCTAGCTCTTATTGAATAGATTCCTTGGTTCTTTTCCATGCCCAGTGTATCACTGATACATGCGAGGATTACCTGGGTTTCGTACCAGTAAACCTCTAGTTAGGTGGGAAACACTGAAAGTGTTTCTGAAAAATCACAAGGGTGTTACCCAGGATCGAATCCGGAACTTCAGGAGTGACAGTCAGTGGTCTTACCAACTGAGCTATCGCGCCATTACCTCCCTTGAAAATGCATTTTCATTTCCCACAAGCTGTTGGTCAATGACTTACATATTCTAGGAATATACCAACAGTCATGTCTGTTTCAAGATACCTTTACCACTTTTCCCAACAAAACATTAACCATTTGTGTACCTTTCAGATTTAATTAACCTTCTATATAATTATTTGAGGCATCAAAAACATGTGCTAAACACAGAAAAAGGATACCGTGTATTTTCGACTTCATCAGTAACATTTTTAATACTTTGCTGTATCCAAGCTTTGTGTTGGTCCAATTCCATTTCTTTTCTTCTCAATTCTTCGAGTTCCTCTTGCACAGAGTACAGTTTATCGGAGTATTCCCTGTTGTTGCATCCTGGTCCAGCACCCCTGAAATTCAAGAGGCGCTATTGAAAAAATTTCAAGAGTTAAAATAGGTGAATAATTATCAAGTATCCAAGGCATAAATTTACAAAGGCACAATTATTATAATTAATCATAGTTAAAGAAAAGAATGAGCTTGGCATTTTTTGCAAAGTAAATTACAATTTAACAAACCAAGACTTACTTCCACTGAATACTATTTTTAGATTTCTTTTCAATGAGTCCTATACCCTCTAAGACATTAGTAATATCATATATTCTCCTTTTTTGCCGGACTGCCAGCTGGTCTGCTGCCTAAAAATAAAAATCCATTTTTTTAAAAAAACATGTAGCATGAAGATGATGAACAAATTGCACGTCTAATAAACCACCTAACACCAAAAATGATGTAGTATTGTTTCTAGCGGTGAATAGCAGGGTCTGCCGCCCCGCCCTTTTTGATTTTTTACCACGCTGCCCCAATCAGCGCCATGCTCAATCAGCGCCACACTGCCCTAATTCAAGTAATAAGACCTCAGGGCCAAAACACCATTTTTGGGGAAGGGGCCTCAGTCTTTTTCTTGGTGAAAATATGCGTGATTTTGGCATACTTTGGAAAAGCGCTCTCAAATTTAACACAAAATTTTAACAAGTTCTTCAAAATAGAAAAGCAAAAAGCACTTGGAAATACTTATAAGGCAGTAAAAGACCTTAATTCAACACCATCATTTTATTTTGTTCTAGATTCTATGGGAAATTTCAAAAGACTGGGGAATTTTGAGGACCAAACTGGGGGAAAAAAAGAGGCTAGTTTGGTTGGGGAAGCAGCCTATATTCGGCCTCTACAAAGAAGGGTTTTTTGGCCCTGGTCCTCCTACCATATTTTTGTTAATCCAATAATCTAGTGTCAAACCCTTAACATATTATCAATAAAATTTCATATCGACTGGATATGCATTGTGTATTGTGTACATTGCCATAGGCGAGATTGTTAGCTGCAACTGTATGACGTCACGCCATGTGCTATTGACCTTTTCGAAAACCTAGCTAAACACCGTTTTCCGGTATGTTGCGGATTTAGCTCTGGGGAATTACACCAAATGAAGTACATGACACAGTTACATGATATTTCTATTTTACTATCATTATTTTACCGTTTAAGGTTTAAAAAATTGATGTTTTTGAAAATTATCAATATTCCTTTAATATCTAAATTCTAATGCAAATTTTTGTAAAAAATAAATTATTTATAATGAAAATCAATAAAATTTAAACAGGCGTAGTGGAATCTTCCATGATAAATAAGGTTATTTTCTGCGTAAACTTGTGTATTTACTTTATTTTTTGTATGGAATCATTCATACAATGATATTCAATTGTTTTCTTATAAAGAAATAACTGTTTTATTTCAATTTAATTTTAAAAAAGGCCGAAAACATCGAGTTCGCTATTACACTCCATTACGTGAATTCCCCAGAGCTATGTACAGAAAGTACCGGAAAATGGCGTTTAGCTAGGTTTTCGAATTCGTGAATAAAGGGAAAATGTTGAATCAATTCGGACCGCTGATTTTGCTACACAAGTATAAACAGAAAGTTTTGCTTCCAAGTATGACTTAAATTTGTCTGGCCCATTTGCATTAGTGCAAGTCTGATATGCATGCCAATAAAAATTGGGCAATTTATTTATAAAATTTAAACTACTGAATTGTTGCATGGTGAGAGTTTAATTTATTTGAATATCTGGACATGGTAAACACGACATAATTTGCATATTGTATATACCTATACAACAAGTCATTGCATTATATCATGTGAGCATGAAGATTGTAGTACTCAACTATAAGGACATCAAAGTAAATGAACTTTTGAGTACTCAGCATTACCAGTCAAGCTGCAGGTAAATCTGTCAAACAATTTTACATGGAAATGTACTTTTGACATTTGCTTCCAATTTCATGGGACCGTTATCTTATAACATTTTCATGTACATATTAAACTTTTTATTACCACTTTCAAGTCCAATACACCATCTTTCGCTTCTTGCAGCAGTGTCACAAACTTTGTTGTCAAAAGTCCTAAACTTTTCTCATGACGATTCGTTGGCTGGTCAGTTTCGACATTTATGTGGAAATTAGACATAATGCATCAATGTACCATGTGCTATCATGCAAATAATATTGTTCCTTTTGGGAACATTTACATGTGTTGTGAAATGAATGCAGCTGATCTATCCCGATCACTTTTAAATGTTCACCTCGCCGATTGAATTCCTCAAACCAACCATTTTGACTATTGAATCATGGGAATATCGCGTCACGCGTGGCTTACACGGTAAGTGGGCTATCATTACGGAAATGCAAATTTAAACTCGTGCTGACTGTTGCATATATCGGTCTTCCCAGGATTGGTGAAAAAGGGTGTCATTTTTTGCTCTGGACATCGTCATTAAAAAAATGAAGTGACTTATTTGTTCAATATTTGAAAGATTTATTTGGTAACTTTTAGACACATTTAAAACTTAAAAGACTTTTTTTGGTTAAATGTTGGCGATTTTTTTACATTCGATGCTCAGACTTTTATTAGATGGAACTTTTGATTTAAACATATTGTTACATAACTTTGTTTTTTAACGAAAATTTTACTGAAGACTGAATTTCATCATGGTATTGGAGTGGCATTGTTTGACAATATGTTTAAATATATTTATGCTAGCCATAGAACTCTAACTCAGGAGCCAGTCTTTGTTAGATGGTCTTTGTGGGCATTTTTTCAAAAGTAAGATTGTGTGTTTTGCACTCCTGTTTAAGCTAATAATAATAATAATAATAATAATCGCGAAAGAATAAAAGGTAATTGTTAAGATGTCATAAAGTTTCATCTATCTAGATTCCATGTTTAAGAAAATGCGCTATGTAAGCCCTACCCCATTACTTCTGATTTATTTGTTTTAGAAAAAATAATGTTTTAACCCGCGATATTTCATTGATGAGACACTCGTAAGTAGATAGCAAAAAGGAGAACATTTTTTCAATGACTTATTGTAGTTACTTAAATATTTCATTGAATTTAAGATCAAATCTGAATAGTGTCACAGAGCCAGTACATGTACATACAAGTTACGAAGTGTGCATATGTTCCTTTTTCTAGAAATTTAAGCTTTTCATTGTCTAAACTGATAAATATCATAATATCGAATGATTGCACATTTTTTATAAGCAAACATTTTCCCAAATTCCTTTTCCTTTCCTGAGAGAAGTGCATATTTTATTAATAAACTGCCTAATAATAAT
The DNA here is from genome assembly GCF_026571515.1 of Ruditapes philippinarum. NCBI lineage: Eukaryota > Metazoa > Mollusca > Bivalvia > Venerida > Veneridae > Ruditapes > Ruditapes philippinarum. The sequence continues at coordinate 58,965 of NW_026857726.1, forward strand.
GATGATATATACATGTATAGCGCATGATAGCATATGTTCTAACATATAAAACGTAATTTGTAACTGAAACATAAAGTAATGTTCAAATAGCCAGCCAATCTGTTCTTCTGTTAACTTTGTTTCATTAGAAACATGCATTATTTTATATCTGAAACAAATGGTAAAGTTTCGTTATCATTTTTGTAACAAAACAAACAAACAAAAACAACTAATGTTTTTGAAAATGAATGCGTTTTGTTCATATCATGCAACTCGTAGACATTAATTTAGTTTTGAAAAGAAATAGATTAATACTAAAAGTCACATACAATGTAATAGCCTGGATTTCATGCAGGGATTTAATTAATTGGCAGGAATTCAATATTAATAAGCAAAAATGTGCATCGACGATATTTTTCATAATAGTTATTGTATGAATAGCGTAGCCTTGTTCCTGCTTAGGCATATGAATCTATTTTACAAGCCACGAGAAGACGGCATTTCTATTAAATACATGATACGCATTATAATAAAGAAAAAAAGTTACTTGCAGAGAACTGTGGACAGGTATATAGTAAATATTCTGAACAATAAAAAAAAGTATTAGCATACCAAACTTTAACGCATCGCATATGAATCTCTTTTTTTTTTGTTCATTTTTAAGAACAAAAAGTTCAATGTTATTTTAGGTATATACTAGAGCAGTTTGTAACCACCATATCTGTAGCACAAATAATAGTGCTATATTACATTTCAATTGATTTTTTAAATGAATACCTCAATTTGTAAGGAGTAAAACAGGTAATGTGGTAATAAAATCATCTTTCATTTCTTTGATATGTGTCAGATAAAGATAAATAGCATTAATTAATGATTTACTTTGATAACTTTATCCACTGACCATTTTATATTCTACAAAAAACAGGACAAAAGAAAAGAAAAAAGTAAAATAGCTTTTTAAATGTCAATAATTCGAGAAATAAGTTATGAGTATATGTTTCGTCCTAAACGCTTGTTTAATCCTCGTATATCAAAAGCCTTTGCTATACCTTAACGTATTTTTGGGACTTTGATACAACCAATTTCATAGTAAATTTTTAATCTGAACCAATGGGTTGAACTTTACATGAGTTTTCATTTGCTTGCAAATTGAACGCAATGACATAATTCATTTTGAAGCTTCCGTTTTTCATGAATCGATCACTTGATTTATGCATTTGAAATGTTTTAAAAATTACTTAGGATCACATCCACCACTTAAGCAGATAAGCAGTGTTACTAAATAAAAGCCGTACATTATCGATTAACGTTGGCAGAAATTTCAAACCGTAAGATATATAATAGAAAAAAAAACGAAATCTCCAAACAACGCCCAACACGGCAAAATTGAAAATGTTGCAGGCTCAGTTTGATTGAGCCTATTCATGGACGGTACTGGAAAGTATAAATTACCGTCTACGCCACCTAGCACCGGCTTAAGCAAAATTCGGCTTAAGCAAAATTCAACATTTAATCATGGTAATGGTAAAATTTTGAATTTAGAAAATCCGCAGATGTGTTGATATGGCGGTTATCATGCAACCTTCAATGTAACACGTTAGTGCCATTCCATTAAAAAGTGGTGTAAGACCCGTGGATACTTCTGAAAAGGTTAGAACTCACTTCAAAACACAAGAGCTGTTTGTAAGAGAGCATGCTCGACTTTTCTCAGTATGTGGCAGTAATGAAAGAAACATAACTCTATGAAAAGGTTACTCAAGAGTTATGGGTGCCGTACCCATCATATTAAATAGTCACAGAGAACAAGTGTGTAAAGCCACAGACACTTGGGGTTGTGGAATTCCAAAACGCCTTAAATCCAAATAAAATGTATATTTGTCAATCCCAGCAAATGTGCATATCAATCAAACTTAAACCCCTCTGTTAAAAAAAAAATCATATTTCAACCTCTTTTATAATGTGTATTATAACAGAGGTTGAAATGTGACAGCCTATAAAATAAGTGTTACTAAAATAGATATATATATGATAACTTATGTGCTGGGATTGAAAATATATGTTTTGTTTGATTTTTAAGGCGTTGACCTCTAATCATTGACATTATAGAGGGTAATTATATTGACAGCGTCCAAATTGGAATATATTGGATGGTTATATGGAACAAAGTAATGATTAGATGTTAATAATTGAATGTTATTGTTTATAGTTAATCCCATGCATGTTTCAAACGTGTATACCACTAAAGCATACAAGTTTTAACTGGCAAAACTAGTGAATTCGGTTTTCGGTTCAAAGTTTCATCTGTGAGCATATTTTTAACCCTAGTTAATAAAATCAACTGGTATCAGACTCACACCATCTGGCTTAGTGGACAGTGATTTCACTTGAACATGTCATTCATCAATGAGCTTAACAAGTAACATGAATTTTCATGATCATGATGTATCACTTTTATGGATTTTATTTACTAGTACTCCACAGTCCATGAATGGCCATGACCTTAAGTTGTTTGCAGAATTACCAAATGCATTTTTTGTCTTTTCTTTATTTCAATATAAAAAGTACACATGTTATATACAAAAACCATCATAAAAGAATTGTTGCACAAACATCTTTATAATTTCTATGTAGTGTGTTAACTCAAACAAGATTAAATATATGCATTTGTCATCCAAATCTAAGCACATATCTATCTGATATCCTTAATAAACGAAAGTTAACAACTTTTAAAAACTCAGCATGGATAATAGAACTGATGATAAAATTTAATTTGAGATTTCATATACTAGGTGTATGATCCTAGCACAAGTATCAGTACTTCCATTATTAAAGACATTGGTTTCCATGGTTTCCATCCCTGAACAATGCTTGAAAAGTTTCTGTAAAATTCCATTTTCTTGGTCCCCCTGTGAACAAAACGATTTGAAAATTGTCATCCTACTTTAATCATAAACAATTTATCTTTTGTCAAAATAAAAAGTCTCTCATTTGTGGTCTGTATCCCAAGAATGTCATTTGTGGTATCCAAGGAGATCACTTGTTGCTTAGCAACGGCATTCACTTGCTGACCTGTCTTTCTATTTCGTAACGGTGTGGCTACTGGAATATTTTGTCTATAAAGGTAAATGTGTTTGCTATTGTCACATATGGCACTGTAAGAGTAATCTGGGGGACATATTGTGAACTTTCTCTGCTGTTTTGACGCTTGCACATAGCCAAACGCATTGAATGTTGCGATATGTTTCCATCGTGACTTGTCACCTGTGTCTTGTTTCCATAGTAACCCATCAACATCATGCCTCAAACAAAGTCCAGGTGTAGAGTTCTCTCCCATGGTTACATTGAACAACCACTGATGACTGCCAAGTCCAATCTTTATAGAATAGAATTCATTAAAACAATATACATTTTATTGTAAAAGCTTAAAATACATTTAATACACTTGTTGCTATAAATAGTAACAAATTTGACCATGATTTCAACTGATTACTAGTGTTGCTTTTTGATAATAAACAAGAATACCAAAAAGACAAAATACCATTACAAAAAGTTCACCTTTTAGCATTTTGTACTTGTTGAGCTAAAAATGGACATGTAATTCTTTGAATTTGGAATTTTGGGATTTTATATCACACCAACACTATACAGGTCATTGGCAACTTTCTAACTTTACTGGTGGAGGAAGACCTCAGGTACCCCTTCAGCATAATTTTAGGCACAAGCGGGCACCTGAGTAGAACCACCAACGTTCTGTTAGCTACATGTATCAATCTAAAGCCCCTGGCGGGATTCAAACCTACAACAGTGAGGGGCTAGTGTTTTGAAGTCCATGACCTTGAAAGCTGACCTGCCTTTATACTTGTGGCATGGACATTATTGTGGTTAACTTAGCATTCAAAGGCTTCAGATGATTTCAAAATGATTTCTTATACAACATACCCTGTATTGTATCTTATGGGTGTCACCATTTATAGTAAGTAGGACAGACTCATCGTCAGGATACATATCACATTCCTCTAACTGCTGGGTATTGTACGGCTTCTCAGACTTCTCCGGGTCTGGGTTCTATAAATAGATATGAAACATTTATATTGTTCAAGATACTGTAAAATCACAGCTTATAATTGATATTCATGTAAATTCGACTTACACACTCAACTTACAACAATGACTCAGCAACATGTTTTGTTTAAAAATTAAATTATCAATTAATATCGACCTCGCATTATGTTTATAAGGAATATTATTTCATTTTATTTGTAATGAAGATTTTCACAGGAAATATAATGGCCATAAAGCCTGTCTTTATAACAAGTTTATAAATAATACTGCACAATTTCTGACTTTGATAAAGATAAAAGAAAAAAAACATACATACGTAATTCTTAGAATAGTAGATAAACAATGGACATTACAAATGTGTAGTATTCTTATAACATATTTAAAACATTTTTTCATAAAGCATATACAAATCGGTGAGGCCAATTTTGAGATAAAAAGCACTTTCATAATCTAGTTATAAGCTATCTAGCTAAATATTAACCTCAAACAAAATTCAGTCTTTTCTTTTCAATACAGTTGAGAGTTTATTACAATATAACCTACCATTTCTTCTGATGTAAGGGAAGCCAAACGTTCATGTATAGCCGCGACCTCAGATGGCTCTGACAACATTTCACCACGAGTATCCCCATCTACTACTAGTGGCCAATTACCCTCTGTTTTCTTACTGAGATACAGATCCACTCTGAAATATATATATTAAACTTTTTTTTTACATTTTTTCTTTTCAAATCAATTTTACAAAACTACTGTTTAATTTTTAAACTCTTGTTTACCACAAGTACATAGCATTTTCCAACACATCAAATGAAAGTTGAAACGTACGATTAGCCCAAAAGGTACAGGCTTGGACTGTGAATCGAGTGACCTGGGTTTCCGGGACGGTGCAGGTCATTTTCATTATGACCGAAGAAATAATTATTAGTCATTCACACTGTACCTCTGGTCTGGCATGTACAGAAGTAATCAGTTCCTTGAACAAGTAAAGGCAACTACATGTAGTACAGGTAAACTGCTTGTGCTCTAGTAAACTCAATGTGGCTTACTGCTTTGATCCAGAGGGTAAGCTACCAACACTACCACCACCACCATCACAATCAAATGGAAGTGGTAGAGTTACTAAAAACTACTAAGTCAATTTTGTTTACATCCAAAAGCTTTTGCATTTGCAGAGATGAAAAAAATAGACAATCTTTTAGAATAGTATTTCACAGTCTATATTTCACTGTCTATATTTTAAGCTTTATCAAACCAAAAGGCTTTTTTTTTTAATGTACCTATCCTGAACTTGTGCAAAGAAATTGCTTTGCTTTGAATTCTGAATAATTTCACGATCAAATTCAAATTCATAATAAAATTCTGCAACCATAGTAAAATAAGACCACATAAACAGTTTGATAGCAACCCACAAGTGACTATTGTAGACATACATGTATTTTCAAGTACATCTTTTTGTATTAAAAAAAATCTGAACCGAAAACTGACCTTCGACCCTCTATAGTCCAAGTGCATGACTCTGTGTCAATTTCACCACAAAGATTCCCTTTTAACAATGCTGATTTGTTCTTCAGCCCGAAGTCTATCCTATTAAATGACATAGTAAGGTAGATATCCCCCTTAGTAACTCCCTCGGCAACGGTAAACTGAACACTTAAATCCTCCGCTGTCTGGTGCCAGGTGTAGTCAGGGGGTCTTGGACCTGGTAAAATCCAAACACACAGCAATAAGTTACAATAAAACTGGTAATTCCAACAAGCACTGTCTGATTTCTATGGTGGCTGGTTTAAGCCATGTCATATGAGCATGATTTGGGGGCAAAATGTGAAGAAAAAATCTCTTTTTCGCGTGGCGGGGCTCATACATCATGGCACAAAAATCAGCTACCACAGATTTCAATGGTTGTCTTTCTTAAACTTGTACCGTTATATTTCTAATATAAATTGTATATGCAAAAAGATAAATACAGGTTGTTCAATGATTTCTGTGCAAGGTAAAACTTGTTCCTCAGGAAGTTACTGCCAATTCCTCAACATTATCAATTTGAAACAAAGATGGAGTTTCAGGCTAAGCAACATCAAATATTACCTAATATATCATAATTATATCCATTGGTAAATGTATACTAGGGCAAGGATTAGAACTTGAAAGCTGAGGTCCATAGACTTCATGACCTCTAAGACAATGTTATATGCATACATCTTGGACTTGGTTTTAATTTGGAAAACATTAACAATTTTGTTTGGATAAATATTACAGAGGACTTAATTTTGCATATTTACTTAGTGCGAAATACGCAACAACAAAAAATAAAGATGAACATAAAATGGGTAGTTTCACTAAAGATTACGCTCATTTCTCACCCTGGAAACAATGCTCGACAGACAGTTCCAGTCATTCTTACAACAAATACTGGCCATACATATATAACCCTATCAAAGTCAGAGTACCTTAACGTTAAAATTCCCATAGAAAAAAAACGTACCTGAATTTTCCTCTTCCTTCTCCTCATCACTTACAACAGGCAGTTCTGAATCCTGTGTAAACACAAACTCTGCCTCCCCTGCTATTGTAATGGAATGACCTTCCCTATCTAAACAGGCGTAAGAGAAAGGCTTTCTGCTCACAAGCTGTCTGGTTCTACCCAGGGTCCATACCTTACGATCTACTGTCATAAACAAGTAAAGTAGTTAATCAATTTTAAAGAATATGACTTAATAATCATGATAATGGTAGATAACAAAAACTTAAAATCCTAAATTCTATATTCAAGATTATTATCTATCAAACATATGATACTGCATGGGCTCCCCAGAAGGAGTAATCATATGATTAAATCTAATCATATGCTCAATTTTTGTGTGAAATATTGTCTTCCCGTCTTATTATCAAGAGGTATAAAGAAATTCAATTAATCCACAGACATGTTTGTATTTAGATATTAAATCTCATAAATATGCTACACTGTAAAAAAAGTTTTTGAGAAAATTTAGAAATTGATTTAGACCACAGACACACGTGTACATTAATAATTTTGTATTTAAAATCTCCTAAATGTGTTACACTGTAAAAAAAAGGTTTTTGAGGAAATTTGAAAATCAATTGAGATAAAGCCCGTCCACAAACCTGACGTAAATGTGATCCACTCTAACACAGTAAGATACTGGGATCTATATTTGTCTTTCTGTTCTGGGGTAGATTCTATCACATGTACCAACAAACAATCTATCATGTGATTCTCCTCCTTCGAGTGCTCTACAGCATCTATTAATAAACATGGTGTTTTCTCCTCCGGCAGCATCCGTGATATCAAACACTGAAAATTTCAATAAAAATATTGGTGATTTTTCTCACTGAAAATTTCGATAACATATTGGTGGATTTTCTGGCTTAATTGGGAAAAGGCCTTAGATTTTGTGAGAAATTATTGCTAAAATTGCTAATTTGGGAAGTAAACAAGCTGGTGCAAGTTCAGACTTTTGGGAAACCGGATGATTTTAAACAAAATTTTGATTGGGCTATTCAAAGGCATGTGTTATATAAGGTGAAAAAATCACTGCAAATATGAAATATTTTGAAAGCTAAAAACCTTACATATTTCATGATGTTTCAGACAACATTTAAACTGATGTATAAATTGTATTTACATCCTTTTGAATAGATGGGCAGAAATCAAAAATGTGTTGTTCTTTATCAATAATTCATATTACATGTATTTTACCAAACTTTTGTTTAGAAAATATTGATTCCAGCTTAACAGTTGAAACTACTGAGTTCAGAAATATGTTTCTTATGGTTGATTAGGGATCTCCAGCTAAGATCCATACGCCATTTAAAATTAATATGAAAGAATTTAAGATATTAAAGTACATATAAGATATTATTATGATAATTACAATGTATATTGCAAGACTTTGCAAAGACTACAAAGCTAACCACCAATTCCTGGAACACATGGTTATTGCCAGCAAATTATTTGGCAGGGGTTTTTAGGAGTACTCATTTAAAGCAAATTCCTACAAAACATTTCAACACAAGTTCGACACATTCTATAATTTACCTTCCAAGCATCTGTTCCATTTTCTTGTCTGTTACCTGTACTGACTATATATAGCTGACCCGCACCATCGCAGACGACAGCTAGGTCAGCTGACAGGAAGTGTAGCTTGGCATTACATCTGCCAACTACAAACTGTTGATTACTAGCATCAGGTATGGTATAAACAGTCGCACCACAATCAACTGACATATCCTGAAATTGAAAACAGCTTGTTTTAACTTATGAGTTCCATTTTAAATATACCTACATGTAAATATAAATGGGAAAAAAATCAAATTCACTTGACAACATTTCTGTTTCTTCCTTTTTTTTTAATGTCATTAAAAGTCAAAGGTTCAACAGTAACTGTTACTAACACATTGCTTACTCAATATTTTGCATATAGAAACAAATCAATGTCAGTAGAGGTAGTTGCACATGTAGGCCTAACTTTACAAAGTTGCACTGCTGAAAACATGTCAAAAAATATGAAATGTACATGTATATTGAACAAATATTGAAGAAAATATCCATACCACAGTATGTATTTTCTGAGTGACACTGCAATATACCAGTATACTGGTATTGTTGCATCACTATTAAATGCAGAAACCTGCATTCAATGATATTGTAAGTCAAAACCAGGATGAATTTTTTTTATACATTTTAATATCAACTCACGTGTCCTACTGCTTTTCTGATATTCCAATCAGTATCAATTATGTAAACTGCATTTAAGTTCCATGGGTCTTGCACAAGATGGTTGTATACACCAAACAGCTTGGCATGATGGTATGAAAACTGCTCATCAGTAAGAGCTGTAACGTAAGTACCTGGAAATATATGAACATGGTATTCATGGAAAGTTTTGTCATATATTATACAATCATAAGTTCAAGGACATGTAGTAGGCCTATTTGCCCTACATTGCTCATCTGATGAAATTCACAGTGTTTCATAAAATGTAATTGTTCTAAGATTTTTCTGAATTATTTCTAAATAATCAAGCACTTGGTCAATATAACATGGGACTTACAGGTCAGTGTACATTGAATTCCATAATGTAAATTTATAGAACTTTCTTCTCAGTTTAGTTCCACATGACAACATTTTTTAAGGAATAAATTAAACTGATAATACAGGTGTAAACAGTTCAATACCCTAAAAAATGCTATTCAATGCACCAAAATTAATAGCTAAAATTATGTTTGAGATATTAATATGCCGAAATCAAAGGCCAGGTCCGCAATGTGGGCTAGGCCTTTTGCTTTTCATGTAAATCAATGATAATCGGCTAGGTATTCTGATAACGAAACAATTGCAATTTTTTGGCTTAAAACAAGCTTCGAGGTGTTCTGATTGATAACAGAAGTGGTGCATGAAATATCGGAAGACACCTTTAGAAAGAAAAAATGTAAAATAAGAGCCACCGCCGGGTGATATCTAATTTTAGTGTGTTATGTTCAGGAACAATCATTTCTCTTCCTGGGCTTTTTGACCTAGGTCTTTTCAGCTCCTGGATGTTTCATACTTTGAAACTTAAGGCCTATGGCTTATCTGACACAGCTGCAGAACTTATGCACAACTACCTGTCAAACAGAAAACAAAGGGTTTAACTTGGTAAAGCATGCAGTGACTGGATGTCAATAAGTAAGGGAGTTCCCAAGGGATCCATTCTAGGGCCTCTTATTTTTAACATCTTTATTAACGACATCATTTACTTTATTAAATCAGCCACTGTGTACAATTATGCTGATGACAACACATTATCTTAGGCCATCCTTAAAAAAATGTTTGTTTGCAGTAACCCGACCCAGAATTTTCAAGGTGGGTAGGTAGGTCGATTTTTTTTTTATTGAACTGTACTCCCAAAAAACATGGAATTTCATTAACCTTTAAAAGAACGAAAACAAAGCACAAGGCATAATTTTCTGATTCAAAAAAAAAAAATTTTTTATCCAGACCATGAAAAAATTTTGAGTAGGGGCAAATTTTGTGAGTCGGTCGTGTCACTGCAAACAAACATTTTTTTAAGGATGGCCTTTTTTGACAAACAGTTCAGAAAAAGGTTCAATTATAAGATGGAAGAAAAATCTCATTAATTTATGATATTTATAATTAAATATTTTCTGATAAATGTTAAGTACTGTGATATCATAGAACCCCAGGCTACTAGCTGTAGAGGAGTTGCCGTATTACATGTAACTACTATGGCAAAATTTGCCGCAAATAAACTGTTATTACAGGGAAGTCAAAGACCGGGCCCGCGAAGCGGGTCCGGGCTTTGGCTTGCCCGGCTATAGACTACACGTGTATATTTAAAAGAAAATCAAATAAAAAAACAATTAAAAAAATATATAGAATTCTATACCTATCAATGAAATTTTCAGTGTCAGTTTTAGTGGGGCGCCGCCATTTACAATGTAACTCAATGATAATAGGCGGGGTATTCCGATAACGAAGCAAATTTCAACTTTTCGGATAAATGATAATCGTCGAGTATTCCGAGTGAAAACGGAAGTGGTGCATGTAATACCGAATGACACCTTTAAAACGGAAAGAATAAAAGGAAATTTTAACGACTTCCCCGTTTATAGGCTTTGCCTAATTTCATATTACAAGTGCAATGAATGTTAGAATAATGTAATTTGACTGACCTTTGTCAATGTGACTACAATAAACATATAGTTTCTCCAATGATAGCTTATATCCTTCAAATGTTTGATTAATTAAACTTCTGTTATAATTCATTTTAATGAAGGCTGGCATTTTTCAATTGTTGATGAAAAATTGATCAGATTCATTCAATTATCTAAATATTTCGTTTCCGTGAAATTATCTGTAGGTCTTAAGATGGGAAATGACATTTTACTTCATTAAGAGTGCATTGCACGGCTGTCATATAAAACGTCAAACACTGTGACGTGGAAGGAAATAAGTTTTTGTCGCGAAAAATGATTACAATTCGGTAAAATATGAAAAGCAGTTCTTAAAAAGATAACAGTTTACAAACCATTATCAACTTGAGTACAGTATACTGGCAATTTATCTAATGATAACTTGTATCCTTCAAAGTTTGGGTTAATCAGATTTCTTTCAGCTTTTAATTCAATGGAGGTCGCCATTTTGATTTCTGAGCTCCTTGGCCTTAATAAACGAAATTAGATACAGTAAAAACATTAAAATTTGTTTGCGTCGGTATATTGTATCATAAACTATTAAATTATTATTTCTTTCAAATACAATTCATTCAACACATGTTAAAAATGCAAGCAATGCGGTATTTCAAACCTATTTCTTAAGAGCTATATTTTCGTTTAATATAATTTGTGCAAACCTTTTGCACACATTTTTCTGGAAATTCCAATTTATTTATTTTTAGTAACATGGAATTTTCAATTCAATATCAAAGTGACATAAGCGGAAATTGAAGTTTTGTTTCAGTACCTATGTTTTTTTTTAACAGTAACTTATGTGTAAAGATTGTTTTTGAAATCATATATTGTTAACACAACAGGTAAATCTATCAGGGAAAACTACTGTAATAAAAAAAAACTTTATATAGCATTACTGTATCAGACATATGACAGACAGAGCCAGTTTTATCTTCAGTATTAAAGGTAAACATAAAATTTAATCATTATCAATGGTTAATATCTATATATCTTACAGGTATATGTCTATAGGAAAAGTACGATATTTCTATAGTATGAAATGATTCTGTTTAAACTTTTTGTTTGTCAAATGATTGTTGAGAACAGTGATTTGATGAATTAGTAACGATTCCCCACACTAACGATTCGCCACATAACGATTCGCCACAGAGAAATAACGATTCGCCACAGTTAAATAACGATTCGCCACAGTATGATTATAGATCTAACAATGATTTTTTTAGTTATCAACAAACTTTTTCCTTTTGTTTTAATAATTTGACAATGACAATAATTTAATAATGTTTCTTAATACAAGTAACATGAACTTAAAGCCCCCATCGCGGATTTTTAATTTAGCTAAGTAACATTATTACAGGAGTAAATTTACAAGAAAGTAATTATATATGTTGATTAATCATAAACATAAATGTCAATTAATATAAGAAGAAGAGAAGAAATAGTTTATTTCGGTAACTTATACATTTACAGTATCTCGTTACATACAATAATTACAAATAGAATAATTCTGTGGTCACATGACAAAAGCAAAGAAAAAAATAATAAGAAGAACATAAAATGTTTTAACTGATGACATTCTTACGGAGAACAGACGACTGCAAATAAAGGAATAAAGAACATCACAATATCATTATCATTCATAGAAATAAATATATGTTTCATATATTATATATATGTCAAATAATTAAAAAAAAATATTGCAAAAACATGTGATCATTACGAAAATTGATTTACGATAATTGATCAAAGAATGCATATCTAAAACATTTGTCACACCTTTTATTTTAACAAGCCAATCACCTTAAATTGTATAAATATTTAATTGTCGCCGAAATAATCCTTTAATTATCTGATAATGTGAGCAGATTTCAAAACAATGCGGCAATTAAGCTTATGTTTGTAAATTTTGTAATAAAATATGTTAGTTATATAAATAACTTAGCTTAAATGTGTACAGTAATGTAATTTTGGCAATAAAATTTATTTATTTTCATTTATTCAATTAAAGCTGTTTTCTTTTAATTTTCCAGTTTATATAAATAACGAAGTTTAACTTATAGATCTACAATGTGAAATGTAATTTTGGTAATAAAATATGCATGTGCCTTTATTCAATAAAAACTGTTTTCGTATAATTTTCCAGTTTATATAAATAACGAAGTTTTTCTTATCTACAATGTGTGCTGTAATTTTGGTAATAAAATATTTATTTTCATGTGTTTTTATTCTATAAATGTTATTATATTTTTCCAGTTTATATAAATAACGAAGTTATAAAATGTGTTATGTAATTTTGTTAATAAAATATTTATTTCATGTGTTTTTATTCTATAAAAGTTGTTAGTATATTTTTCCAGTTTATATCAATAACGTCAAAATTAATTATAAAATGTGTTATGTAATTTTGTTGATAAAATATTTGGTTTTTGTGTGTTTTTTATTCAATAAAAGCTTTATTCAGTGTAATTAATTTATGTAATTAACGAATGAAATATAAAATGGAAAAAAAGTTTTCCATCAACAATTTGAAAACAGGTGTGAAAAAGTTTGTATTTGAAAACGTGGCGAATCGTTATTTAACTGTGGCGAATCGTTATTACTCTGTGTCGAATCGTTATGTGGCGAATCGTTACATTACCAATTTGATTATCCAAAAGTCACATAATATTTTTTACAGTTCAGCAATTTTTACATAAACCACAGCCATGTATTGTTATAAAGCCATTTAGTAAGAAGAACATTACACTAGTGTAATAACGACAGTCATCTTGTATTATACATTGTAGACCTCATTATTTATCACTGTCTCTATGTATATACATAATGAGCCTACTACATATTATATGGCACAAAACCACAATTTTTTTTACAAATCCTCATGATAAGATATACTCCTGGTTATTACACTCCTGGTTTAGACCCCAGGGTATAATACAGGATGAAGCGGTAATAACAACTTAATTAATGTGATACCTTGTGATGTATGGGAAACTTTTTAGTCCGTTAGGGACTATCCTTCGGATCCCCTTGAGTTCTGGTGTCTTGTTGTCAATTTCGTTATTGGTCAATATACATGTATCATCAAGTTTGAACCTTTAACACTGTCAGTGCTTATCTAATTTTGGTTGAAACATACTCACATTCTCGGATAAAACTATTTCACTGTGCCAGACTGTGTTGTATGTACATACATTCGGAACTTTGCCTGTTTAGGACTGAATGATGTATTTCTCTCCCCTTCTCTGAACTACGCCATTTGTTCATATATTAAATCACGTATTTGATTATACTCTTGATTTGATTATACTCTTGTGTATTGATCTAGATTCATTATAATGGCGTGGTGGCAGTGGTGGTAGCTAGTGATTCCATGATTTACAAGCCATAAGCGAAGGAATTTTGTCTTATTAACTTTTCTTAACGTCTCTAACACAAATATGTCCTGTGAGTGATATTGTAATTTGTTACAGATATTTTGAACAACTTTTCATAATCATCTATTTTGTAAATACTTAGTAATGTATCATATCTCCACATTGACATCTGTATTCAAGGGTTGGTAAATTCCTGTAATCTTTGTTCATGAGTGAGTCCTATTAGTTCAGGGATTATTTTTGAAGCTCTTCTTTGTGTATTTTCCACTATTTCAGTCTTTTTATCAATTAAATGAATATTATTGATTATATATGTGAAGTAGAATATAAAATTAAAAATAAAAAAATGGCAAAATGTAGTTATTTTAACATTTACCTGTACATGCATTATTTACACTTTATGGTCATTATAATGTCACTTTAAACTATTATTGGTACATTATTTGAACAAATTTTCTTCCAACAGGAGAAAAATGGCTTACAGAAATCAAACCGCAGCATTTATGCTAGACATTGAAATCAAATCAAAAGATCTTCAGATTGATAAGAGTACAAATGGTCTGTTGGGAAGAGGTGGCTATGGCTCAGTATACATGGGAAAATACAAAGGTACTGATGTGGCAGTCAAAATGCTGAGTGACACTGGAGATATTCCAAGGACGTAAGTTTTTTTATTTATTGATAAAATTAATACTAAATAATAATAATGATTATTTATGAAATATTGAAATTTAAAAATATAAATATAAGAATATATAAAAATATAAGAAGTACTATTATAAATGCCATTATTGCGCTCTTTGTCAAAGTTAGATATTTGATTGGCTCATTACTTCAAAGTGATTATATCAGTTTTAGTGATATGCAGATATTACTATGAAAACTTGAAAGTTTGAAGCCATCTGTCTTTAATTAGTGATGGTTCAATACTGTGATAAGAATAACGCTTTGTTAGACTGGACAGACATGCAGATGGGTATGACTATATACTGATGACAAAGCAGGTCAGCAAAATCAATTGTCTGTATTGCCCAGATTGTCCCACCGCCTGTACGGGCAAGTGAAAATTTTCAAGAATTAACTATGTAAATATCATACGGACAAAATAAGAAATGCTTCAGATAAAAACGGACAAGTAAGTCAAAATCAGATTTTGTCGGCCCTGCAAAGGCTTTACAGTGTCAGTTTCAGCATTGTATGAGTTAATTTGATTATGTTATTACAGGCAAAGAAATGATTTAAAGAGGGAAGCAAGGAAACTCCGAGCTGTATGTGACCACCCATTTGTCCTTAAATTGATTGGTGTAGTAATGGAAACTAATAACTACAGCCTTGTGTTGGAATATATGCATTTTGGCACTAGTATTTCATTTATAAAGAATTACATAGGTAAGTTATGAAGTAAATACAGTAATATTTTACATCTGTTAGTTAATATATAATTATATTCACAGTTCCAAATGATGTCTAGATACGACTCAAGACCAGACATAGAAGGTCTGTTGTATACATGTCCTGTTTATATCTTGTAAGCTGAAATGTAAAACTGAGTGTGTAATAAACATTGCCTTAATGAATGGACGTATTCAAAGATTTCTAGAAATAACATACAATCCGACTTACCTGGAAAAAATACTGGTGGTCGTTATAAATTTTCATGACTCGGTTGCCATTTTGCCAAGTTAGAAAACGTTTTGCTTGCTTGAGCAAAGTTTGCAATCACTTCATGTCTGCCTCTATCAAAGTTATAGTATCATATTGTTGTGAACCCGAAATTCCACACTCCTCTTTGACAAGAAAAATGTTCACATGAGATCATAATATCAAGTATGATGTCAATTTGATGCACATTGTACAAATTGATAATAATCATAATTACTGTTATTGCTTGTAAAAAAAAGACATTCTTTTTTTTACAAAATTGTTTCTTTATGCACTTTTGAAGCATCGGTGCTTTTCTTTTTATTTTTTTTTGTTTTGTTTGGTTTTATGGTGCACCTACACAATTTAGGTCATATGGCACTGGAACAGGAAAGATGATTTTGGCTAACCTGAGGTATTACAAACTTCAAGCAACACCAGGGGTCAAAACCATCTCCATTGCTGGAGCTACAATGTAGGAGATTCATAGACTCTAGTTATTCGAAACCCATTTAGTTGCCTCTTATGATCACACAGGGTTAAACAATGGCTTTAATTCTGATGCCTCAACCCTTAAAAGCAACTCCTCTGCCATAAGGGGCATCAATGCTATTCTCTCTTATGATATGTTCCTATATAAAATCTACACAAAAGACCTGGTTGTTTGATAATGTTATTATGATTATCTTTTACAGTTCATGTTCCGATCCGTGTTCAATTTGCTTATCAGATTATTTCGGCAATGGCTTGGCTTCACTCTCGGTCACCCCCTATGAAACATCTTGATCTTAAAGCAGAAAATGTACTTATCAACAACAACTTAACTGCAAAGGTAAAAAAATTAGTCAATGATCCATCATATAACTGCTTTTTACTCATTTTGTCAGAACTACTGTTTAAAATTCAGAGGTAAACAACAACACATAGCTTTTAATATCAAATATTTTGAGATTGTCAGAGGTTTCTTATTTTCCTGAGAATCCTAAATTTTCATTTAAAATTCTAAAATATTTTGTCTTTTGCAGTATTGTTCATTCTGTACAAATAAATTGATGAAGTAAATTAACATAATTTTATGATATAATATGATAATTATATGATAATTATATATGATAATATGGATAGCAGATCAACCTTTTCTTTTGATTTCTTGTGATTTAATATAGAAAAATTTGAAGAAAGACTAAATTTGAGATTTTATATTTTTCCCTGTGCAATTTTATTAGTTATAAAGGTTTTTGACAGGTTATATGGCCATATATAAATGGTTGCAATAATAATAATTATAATAATAATAATAAAGACTTTATTTAAAGAGGCAACATAGTTGGGCATGCCCAGTCTTCCCTATGAGCCTCTATCAAATATACAATGTACATAATATAAACATTTACAAACAAAAGGTATGATAAAACAACAACAAAATTACAAATACATTGTAGTTAAGAAACAAGTAAAACGAAAATCTAGGGAAAAAACATTATATAAGAATATAAAATTTCTGATATCTAAGGGAAGAGAATTCCAAAGTTTTGACCCTGAATATGATAAAGATTTTCTGCAGAACTCAAGTCTAGGTTTTGGGATTTGAAGTTGTTTTTGTTGATATGATCTTAATTGTGTATTTTCTGTGTAAGTAAAAAGATTTTGCATATAATCAGGGAGAAGATTGTTAAGGGACTTGTACACTAAAATAGCTTTTTTATAATTTACTCTTTCAGAAAATTTCATCCAGAAATCCAGCAATCTGCCATTCAAGGGTTATATTGCAAAGAACCATTTATATATGGCCATATAACCTGTCAGGAATAATTATAACGTTATAGTACAGCAAACTTCATTTTTTAGAGAAAAAAGGGAAATTTTTTTACAAGTTAACAGCCGTCTTGTATATAGAACTATATAATGTCACGCTTATCCCGTGAATGAAAAGCAACATTACAAACGGTATTATAAAAACATTTCAATTCTGCCTTTTTTTACATCAAGCTTGTAATAAGACTGGGGTAAAAAGATAGAATCATTTAAAGTCATAGCTTATCATGGATTTCTGCTTTGTATTGTATTTAATGTTTTACAGATAAGTGATTTTGGGCTGTCTGAGTGGAAAACTGTAACTATGACATTCAGCAAGACGCAACCTCTATCAGCAGGCCCTCGATGTGGGACACTCTCACATATACCACCTGAAGTCTTTAGGGACATTAACAAAAAAGGGGCTATGGAAGAAGACGTGTATGCATTTGCAATTACATTGTGGGAGATTTTCTCCGGTCTAGTACCATATGCAAGTAAGACGCTTGATACATTTTTGAAATAAAGTTTATAAAGCTAAATATTTGTTGATTATAGATCACAAAACTGTTGTGTGAATTTTAAGAAAGAATAATTCCAACTGGTCCTTAAATGGTCCTTACATGAATTATATGGAAATTTAATAATTTATCTTTTTAAAATAACAGCATAAATATGAGCTACGCCATGAAAAAACCAACATAGTGCGTTTGCAACCAGCATGGATCCTGATCAGATTGCGCGCTCTATGTTGGTTTTGTCATGACGCGGCTCATATGTGATTTAAACTCTACACTTATGAATATGATTTAAACTCTACACTTATGGATTGAACGGTTTTTAATTGAACACCAACATAAGACAGCTTGTCAGTAGTTGCTTGTCCCACTATGTTATGTCCCAGTTTCTATATAACTTTATAGCCTTTAAGTCTTATAATCATGCATAATTGAAATATAACATTACAAAATAATTAATAGATTGTTTTACAGTGTGTTTTAGATTATGTTAAGAAGTGTTGCAGACAGTGTTAGAATGGCTAATTTATAAACTGTATTCTGCTTATTCTCAGATTGTGGGGACAAAGATGAGTTGATACGTAATGCAGTGTTAAATAACCAGCGTCCAGATTTGAATGCCCTTGTAAAAGATTCTCCACGTGAAATAAAAGACATGATACAATTATCCTGGGACCATAACCCAGCATTCAGACCAACATTTAAAGGTTTGTAAAGTGTAGTATTACATGTATTATATGCCAAGTGTTATAAACTATAGATGTTAAAAACATTCTGATAAGATTCTGAACAATCAGATGCATTTTGATTTTAGTTATTTCCGGGTATACAAGAATATTCTGATGTATACATGTATTAGGTATTATGCAAGCATATCTGATGTATGTTAGGAAAACTACAAGCATAATTCATGTATAACATAAGTTATGCATGAGTGTAAATTATGCAAGCATATTTTTAACCAGGTTTTCTTAACCAGGTTTTCCGAAGGAAAAAACTGGTTATTAGATTAAGGTATGTCGGCGGGCGGATGGACGGGCGGGCGTAAACAATTTCTTCTGTGCGCAACTCCTCCTACATTTTTCAACGGATTTTGACCAAACTTTCACAGAAGCTTTGTCATCAAGTGACCTGGCGCATATTGTCGGGGTTTTGTGATTGGATAATATTTGACCTAATTATGGCCCTTTGTTTTTTTTCCTTATATAGAATATATAGTGAATAACTTCTTCTGTGCCCAACTGTTCCTACATTTCTCAATGGATTTTGACCAAACTTTCACAGAGGCTTTGTCATCAAGTGCCCTGGCGCATATTGTCGGGGTTTTGTGATTGGATAATATTTGACCTAATTATGGCCCTTTGTTTTTTTTCCTTATACAGATTATATAGTGAACAATTTTTACCATGCGCAACTTCTCCTACATTTCTCAACAGATTTTGACCAAACTTTCACAGAGCCTTTGTCATCAAGTGCCCTGGCGCACATTTTAGGGGTTTTGTGATTGGATAATATTTGACCTAATTATGGCCCTTTGTTATTTTTCCTTATACAGAATATATAGTGAAAAAATTCTTCTGTGCTGAACTCCTACATTTCTCAACGAATTTTGTTCAAACTTTCACAGTAGCTTTTTTATCCAGTGCCCTGGCGCATATTGTCGGGGTTTTGTGATTGAATAATTTTTTATTTAATTATGGCCCTTTGTTTTTTTTCCTTATACAGAATGTAATTATAGTGAACACTTCCTCTGTGGCAATTCCTCCTACATTATTCATGTTTTACATTGCACATAGTTACATTGTTTGTTGCTTGTATTTGTATTTCAAATACAACATATTTATCTACAATGGTGAAAATTGAAAACCTGGTTTCATGGCATTGCCATGTTTCTTGTGTGTGAATTATGCTGGCATAATTGTTAAAAAGTCAACTTTACATATCTTGTATGTATTAGAAAATATACTAGCAAATCAAACATTTTTTTCTGTCAAAAGTAGTACAGTTTAACTTCATAGTTTCAAAAGGCAAAACTAACTGATTTGAAACAAAATGACCTTGAAATAAAGAGAGAAATGTGTCATTAAAACATGCTTTTGACAGAATAAATGATGAAATATTATATATTTGAATATTTCAGACTTGGAGAAGAAAATTGAACCATTGTTCAACAGTGTCCAGAACAAACTACCTGAATATTTCAAATACATTAGGACACAGATTGAGGCTTTTTGGCAAGAAGATGTAAGGTTCCTTGTTTTATGTATTTAAACCTTTGCCTGATGGTGGCAACAAATTTTACACATGTGACCAGTGCAGACCAAGATCAGCCAGCACATCTGTACTATCTGATCAATTACTGCACTGTTCACTATTTAATCAGTGTTTATTTTGTTAATTTTACCTAAAAATGATGAATGGTTTTGTCAGGGCTATAAGATGGACAAGTCCATTTAAGATATTTTGCATGGTATTATTTGATAAAACAGTAACTAATTTTTGTGTGTGAAAAAGCTGTCTTGTAAGCTCATGATGGGTCAAAGGTTCTGCTTAGGTGCCATTTTCATGTACCCATATCTGACCTCAGCAGTGTCAGTGAAACTTGAAACCTAAATAAGGGACAAAGGCTTATTACAAAATGACTATGATACGGACTTAAATAATGTCATAGCCCCAGTCTAGTAAAATTTCATTTGGGCTGGTATAAATGTTTAACAATGTTTTGGGAGTTCAAAATGATAAATAAATAGTATCATATTTGCAAATACTATTTATATATACATTGTAACTGCTTTGTACTGATATCGATTCTGTTTAAAGTATTGAGGTGGGATATTTTCTAAACAGATATGTATTGAAGAAAGCCCTTTCTTTTATCTCTCTTACAACTTTTTTGTCCAACAATGCTGAAATACAAGTAATTTAGGAAGCCCTTTTTGGTGTCTACTTGGCAACTTTTTTTTGTCAAACAATGCCGAAATATGGGTTATTTGTTTTATTTAAAAAAAATTTTATATTATTTACTTAAAAAAATCCAAGAATGTTAAATTTTCAAACAATTGAAATGTATAAGTCTGTGCATCATACAGTAAACTTAGCTGTTATTATAAAAAAAAAGAATATTTTACAAAATTTCAAGCCATTTTAAACAATAATCTAACCAAATACATGTATCTAAGATGTTACTTTAAGAAAGCCTTTTTCTATTTTTTTTTTTGCAGCCAGAGTCAACAGATCACTATGAATGTACTATGCACTGGTCGCGTAATGGCTATGAGTTATGTAATGGGCAGGAAAGTGAAGATGGAGAATCACTTGATGCTAAGCCAAGTACACATAATGGATCATTAAACATTGAACTAGATACTGAGAGAGGAGAATTAGAAGAGCAGGATGGTAGTATGAATGCCTCTGTAAAGAAAGAAATAGAACAGGATACGAAGCAAACTAATGGTGTAGATGATGAAGAAGTTAAATTTCCACCTACGTTACAAGCA
The DNA here is from genome assembly GCF_026571515.1 of Ruditapes philippinarum. NCBI lineage: Eukaryota > Metazoa > Mollusca > Bivalvia > Venerida > Veneridae > Ruditapes > Ruditapes philippinarum. Next base: position 80,541 of record NW_026857726.1, read on the forward strand.
AATGGTTATGAAAAAACTTCCCAAAACAATTCTGAAACTTTGGTCCAGACACTGCCTAACAGTGGTGGTAATGTAAGGGCTCAAGTGAACACACAAGCTGGTTACGCAGCCGTAAGACCAAGACTTCAAGCAATGGGTAGGCCTACCCAAATTCCAAACGGTAAATCAGTCCAGTATGAAGGAGAAGCCTTAAGAAACAATACGCTGGCTCAAGTTCCTATTTATGAAACAAATCAAGTTGGAATCAATCCATTTCAGTGTACAAACAATGAGCCTCAACAAGCTGAGGTTGGCCTATCCGGTTTTGTTTCAGTCATGAATAAACAGTACACACCTGGTGCCATGCTTAGTCATCCTCATGGACCAATAGCCCAACCAGAGTCTACTGTAATACAAAATGAACCTGTTGCTAACGGCAACAGTGAAGGTCGTGCTACTGTAATACAAAATGAACCTGTTGCTAATGGCAACAGTGAAGGTCGTGCTGGGGAGGAAGGCGATGATGATGGTGACACATTATTCAAGGGAGATACAGGTTTGGAGGAGTTGCTGTCAAACTTGAGTGTCAGTAATCCGGGCTTGTACGAGACAATACTGAAAAGTCCTGATGCACTTGCAAACCTTTCAAAGTAAGTGAATTGGTGTATAAAGCTATATTTGATGAAATATATTTATGAAAATTTAAATAAAAACAGTATAATCATGTTGTTTCTTTAACCCAATGGTCATTTCTTGAAAGATTTGTTGCATAATTGTAATGTCTATGCAAATATATACTCGGTTCCTATGATATCAAGGGTTCTATGATATCAAGGTATTTAAATTTTCTGTGACTGCTAGTAAAAGCAACGCACGATGATGCTAATATTTGTAAAACTTGCACACTAGATTCATTTTCGTATGCCAATAAATTTAATTTGGTGAATAATGAATGTATTTGTGGCAAGAAAACTATTTTATAAAACCTTCATATTTGACTACCATTTTCCTTAATGGTTTTTACACAGTCAATTAAAATATGTTATAAACACATATACTGACATATAGTCTGTTCATATAGTTTTAATTTCATAGCAAGTTAACTGTTGGAAGTTTTTCACAACTTAACTTGAAAGTTTTGACCCATCTATCTTTCCATACTTGCTTTTTTTGGGATTACCTTGATACCGTAGTAACCTCCTCTGAAATTACCCAAAATGGCAGACATTGAAAATATTCTAAAAAATGTCATTTTTATTGGTTCTTTTGAAATAATTTTTTGACAAACAGTTCTGGAAAAGGTTTAATTATAAGATGGAATAAAAATCTCATTCATTTATGATATTTATATTTAAATATTTTCTGATAAACGTTAAGTACCATGATATCATAGAACCCCGGGCTACATGTACAATGTAAACAGAGAAAAATGTTCTACAGTAAGGCAGCTTTGTTGTTCAATGCAAAGTAGAAAATGATAATTCTTATAATATTATATATGTGCTTAAAACAAAAAGGAATTATAAAAATACAGCCACAAAAAAAATGTTTCATTAAAGCAAAATGCCAGGCTGAATTTCTTAATGCCTGATAAATTGTTAACTTGGAAGTTATGCTATAATGATATATTATTTCTTGTGCTTATGCATTTAGAATTTCAAATGGAGGTCAGTTCACAGTTGAGACCAGGCAATCTGAGACCGTACAGAGACCAGCCAATAGCTGTACAAGGGAGGTTACTCAAACTGGAGGGTAATATATTATATTATGCATTGAGTTACGCTCCTTGTATAATATATACCAACACTTTTAAAGCAGCATGCTTCCAGATTTTTTAAATAATTTTATGAAAACTTAAAAATTGTTGTTATGAGTAGAAATGTTGTGAAGTATACAAATTATATGATAGAACCTAACCTAAAGGATTTAATATATATACAGAAATTTTATCTATAATTTGTCAAATATTCAGAAATCTTTCTTATTCTATTATTAGCAGCTAAAGTAGAATATTTTTGTGATAAAAGTAGTAAATATATGTCATATTTAAATAATACATTCAAAACTTTACCTGGATTGTGATTAATTAAACATTTCTTATTTTTTTTTTCAAAGATTGATTTTATGCATCTGGACCTGGTTGTTCAAATAATTGCATTGCACTTTAAGGTTTTTATAACAGCAAATCATGCTATATTTTGTTGTTGTTGTTTTTTTTTTTGGATCATGAACAGATTTGTTAATGCCAGTTCTGCATTTTTAACTAGATAATTATACTTGTATTTGTTTTCAATACTCCTGAGTAGAGTAATCACATAAAATTGTTGAAGTACCTGGATGCCCATCATTTCAAACTAAACTTTGTCCATCATATGTTAACTGTATGCAAACAAATTAGTTTCCTGAAAATTAATATCTTAATTTGGCTTTAAACCCTTATTGGGATTTACACTCACAACCATAAGATGTGGTTGATGATTTTCAATTCAGGTTACACTCACAACCAGTCCATAATTTAAGGTTGATAATATAGTATATTCACATGTATTCTAAAATTAAATAAAGAGAGTATATATGTCATTTTGCTGTATTTTTTCTTCAGGACTCAATTACTCACACAGGTGTCTGTTGACCAGTTAAGTGGACAAAATCCCAACAGCGAAATGCAGGCAAGGTCTCAAAAATCTGCTTCACAGCAGCAGCAACAACAACAGCATCAGCAGCAGACGGCATATTCAGGAGCAGAAGCCAACTCTTTTAGAATGCATCCGGCACCAGACACGGTGTCAAATTCAGCTCGAAAACCCACCAATCCTCAATGGCCTGTTGTTACTACAGCAGCTGTTTCAACACCCCAGTCACATGCCTTTGTTACTCCAGCTGTCCAGCTTTCACAGCAAAAGTTACCAAGACAACCAGTTAGACCATTTCAATCACAACAAAAACAAATATTTGGACAGCCAACGGCGCAAGCTGTTCCAAACAGTCAAATTCCTGCTGTAAGGCAAAGTAATCCACCTTTCCAGCACCCGAGAGTTGGAGACGGTTCCCAGCAAACATTAACAGGAACTGGTTCCGGGCAAAGGTTAATTGCGCCTGACCAAAGGCAAGTTATATTTGGTCAACCAGCTCAACAAACTGGTGGAGTTCAAGGTCAGACTTCAAACAGGGAAGCTCCTTTTGTACCAGTTGGGCCAAGTGAATCAGTGTCGAGGCAGAATGGTGCGGCTTCTCAGCAGAATGTAGCATCAAGGAGACCTGTATCGCCTGTTGAGAGTCGTGACCAGATTAGACCTGGAGAAACGTACAACAGAAGTACCCAGCAGTCACCTAATCAGGTTCAACCATTTCTTTGATTCTATGCTAAAAAAAGACCCCAACTTTTCAGTTACATAAGGAGTAAGATAAAGACTCTAATTTTAATTTTCAAATACATAAATTGGAGACAGAATATAAGAATCTTACACCGGCTGCCGGTACAGACCGGAATATCTAGCTCGAGGGTAACTGTTTACAGCGGTAACGAGGCTCTGCCGAGTTTCCGCTAAACAGTTTCCCCGAGAGCTAGATATTCCCGTCTGTACAAACAGCCGGTGTTTGATTCTTTTTCTTGCATATTACATGTCAATTTTTTTCGCTACAGAAATTATGAAAACTGATATTCTCATTACGCACTTTTTTCTTATAGTAGCGTATGAACATACAACTTCATTCATAATGGAAAAATGACGTCATCCTAAGAACGCGATTCATTCATTTAAGGCCCTATTTTCAAATTCATTCAAGTCGCGCGTCAATGACGTCATTTAAAGCACGCGACTTGTCTTACATGGGGGGTGTAAGACAGAGTTTTCTAGCACCGGTGTAAACAGTAGATAATCCTGTCTGAGATGCAAGAAAATCCTGTCTGAGATGCAAGAATCTTATGGTCTTGTTTGTTTAATTTTTTTTCTGATAATCCCAAGTTTTTTCGATAATCTATATAATTTCATTTTCTTTTTTAATCTATGATATAATTTGTTATACATTGGTCATCAGATATTTGGTATCAAAGGGGTTTTAAAGATCCTGTATGTTTTGTGGTTGATATTATTACTGTGTGTATACCACACATGCAAAAAGTTATATATGTATATTATTATGCAAATAAAATAATTTTCAAACATCGAAGAATATGTAAAATGTGTACTGCAAATATTTGTGCACATTATATTTAATAAATAAATTATATGCATTCATTTCTTATTGGAAAATTTGACTTAGAATTAATAGAAAATGAATTTCTAATTACTTCCCTTTATTAACATGAAATGTTAATTTCGGTAATATCTTTACAAATAATGCTTATTGGAACTTACAATATTGACAAAGCTTAATTTGAACATCATATTTTTTATATAAAACCATGAAAAAAATGTGTTACAGGATCTTTAAGATTAATAAATTATAATATTTACATTGATTTTACAGGCAAATACAGGTGGATTAGACGCTAATCCTGACGTTAACACAAGTGGCAGTAGCCAGAAACAACCTTTTACTATTTATCATAAGCATGGTAATTATAGTTCTCATTTTAATATTTACTGCAGTTTGTCTTTTTTTTAATTTTCTTAAGATGAAAAAGAAAACCTAGATTAATTAATAATGATACATGTAATTTATAATGATACATGTAATTTATATAGAAAAAAGTCCAACGGAATTGATGCGTAATTTTTAGTTTAGTAACATTGATGCCCGTTTCTCCATGTCCGTGCAGTATGACTAGGCTTTATTACTTTTGATAACTTATTTATTGTATTTTGATATTGAAATCCCTCAATTTTTAGATGGACTGAAAGATACAAAATACATTACACAAATTCTGCAGGTTAAGCATCAAAACACAAGGCTATGAGATTGCCGAGTATTTTAATGTTCTTTCTCTTTTGTATCATAGGCAAAAATAAAATAAAGTTCCCTGTCGTCACAATATTAAACCCCAGAAAAAATTAACCAATGTACAAGCATCTAAATGTGACTTTATTATCGTTATCCCTTTCCCTGTCATCAAAATAAAACCCCAGAAAAAATGAGCCAATCAATGAGCATGCTCTAGACAGACAGTGAGTGCGCTCATTAAGCATTGAATACACACACATGGTTAAGTTGACAAAATTTATACCAGCTGTTGCTGGATGGAATACAATAAACTCCACTTATAATGGTATCACTTATAACGACTTACCACCTATAACGATGCTATTTGCCTCTTGGATATAGCGATATCAGGATATAACAATATAAACTTTGCGGTCCTCTGAATATCGTTATAAGTGAAGTTTACTGTACTTTGATGTTAAAACTGTATTTTACAGCTGGTGGTGGAATTACTACAATACAGATGGACCCTGACCATGAGCTTCCACCTAATCTACAGATTGGTAACAAAAATGTGATGGTAGTGAATGACAGTGGAAATAGAAAGAAGAATGACAAGAAGAAAAAACAAAAGTGTCAAAAAACTCAGCTGACAAGTATGTCAAATTTACTTTTTAACTTGCTCTTCACTACATTTTTGTAATTGCTGCCATATGATGGAATAATAATTTGTTTTTAACGCCATTATAGGTACAGTTGACTCTCAGTAACTGAAAGTTGTTTGATTACTTGAGATTGCGGATAAGTCAAAGAATTTTTAAATTCTCATTATAATTCCTTGTATTTATATGTGACATGCCTGTTTTCATTTGCAATAAATCTTCAACTTGGGACATTCAACCAGGTATGTTCATGTAGGACAAGGTTTTGACAGAAGCTCCTCGTAACTCAAACATCATTTATCTCAAAGTGAAATGCCTGGTTCATTGAAATTAGGATGAGAATGAACTGTACATAATTTTTTCTGATAAATAAATAGATTTATTTTTATCATCAGTTGACTGTAAGATTATAAACTAATATATTGCAATAAATAAATAAAAAGTCTATTAAATTCAATATTTGTAGTAAAGCACATTGTTTTCTTCATATTGTTAAGTTTGTTTAATTGTATTATTATCAATGAGTTTTTTTTTCATATACCAGTTTTCTTCTCATCATATAATTGTATTATAATCAATAAGTATTTTTTTTTTCATATACCATTGATTACTTAACTTTTACTTATATTTCATACTATAGCCAGCACAAATGCGTTGTCTATGGACCATATTGACATGGTTGCCGTGGAGATAGGTAAAGATTGGAAACGTCTGTGTCGACAGTTAGATATGACAGAGGCAGACATCGAACAACTTCAGTTTGACTACTATTCTAGTGGTCTGTATGAGGTAATCTTTTTTGTCATATTCAATTTTTTGTAGTGGTGACTGGTATCCCATATTAGAAACTTTTTCTTTAAGAGTGGTACATGTAAACTGTACATGTAGTTATGTTGATGACTTTTTGATGACCTTTAAATAAATTAAAAATTATTGTCCAATCTGAATATAAAAACAAGGTGTAAAGAGCTGATGTTTGAGTACCATTGTTTTGAGTTATAAAAGAAAAATAAACAGAAAAGAAATTCCACTTTCCAAGATTTTTAAAACAGAAATGTTACTTTTGCATGTTTTTCAAGAATTGAGCAAAGAAAATTTTCAAACAAATTTTGTAAAATGATATAACAAACAACTTTGTACTGTATCAGACCTTTTGGAATTTAGCCCCAACTTTTCTATTCATATTGCTCAATTAACTGTCCACAAGCAGTATCACAAACAAAACCATGTGTTCTTTTGTGTGAAACTACGTCAACCAGTGACTATGTACATGTATTATCCAAGTGTTGCAACTGCACAACCAGTCAACCAATTTCCATGAAGACACTGTTACTTACAATTCTCAAATTTATAATTTTGGTATTGAAATCTTTCAACTTCACATCAAGATTTAAATCAAGACAAGTACTTACCGTAGAATTCCTATTAAACACAGTTTTTCCAAAATCCAAAAATCATTGTAAATATGGTTTACAGTTTGGTGTTAAGCAAATTTTTATAATTACATTAAAAAGCATTCAAGATTTAAAGTTTATATTTTGCATTTTTGTGTTTACTATAAAATGAAATGGACTCTGAAGGATTTGAATAAAATTATAGATTTACTCTTGAGTTCAGCACTGTTGAGTAGATATTTTCCTTATCAAAAAACTTTGGGGTGGGAGGCCTTTATCAGGGGAGGGGAGTTTAATAGGAATTTTACAGCACATGTATTTTATATCGGTTCAGAAGAGTAATAGAGAAATAACTTTTGTCTTTTATATCAACAGATCATGTACCAAGGAATTCAGCGATGGATCCAGAGAAACGGAAGGGCAGCCAATGTCAGATTAATGGCTGAGGCATTGTGGGAAATTGACAGGGATGATATAGCTCTAAGACTTCATTGACATGATTAACTTGCTTCATTTTCAAACATTTGTGATATAATTACATTGGGATATGTGACATGATTTATTTCATTTTCAAATATTGTGCTATTTAAATATGATGGGGTAGCATGATTAAGCAGATTTTGTGTGTAAATGGCACTGTCCCTGTTTTCATTTCAAATGAGGTACAATACATTTTGTATCGAGTTCTTGATTTGAATTATTATCTATACATTGTAAATAAGGGATAATATATATTTTACAAACAAGATTTTACTGTAAATGAAAATTATTTCATAACTCCACCTCGGTGAATTAAAAACCCATTTTGCACAATATGCACATGAAATGTGTAAACATGTGAAGTTGTGTAGAAATACATACATGTGTATTATCTCTTCCTGAGTTAAAGTGTACCATATAAGGTGGTGGTAGTGTTGGTAGTTTACCACCCAGATCACGACAGGATGCCACATTGAATGTACCATAGCACAGTTCAGCCACCACACCGTTCCTTGGTAAGCTGTCAAGCCATTCACCAGTTGCCATCACTTTCTCAAGGAACTGGTAACTTCTGTACATGCCAGAGCAGATGTACAGTGCAGATGATGGTATAAAGGATTTTTATGATCAATCACAACTAAAGTGACCTGCAGGAATCAAACCCAGGTTGCCAGATGCTTAGTCTAATGCTCTACCTATTGAGCTAACCGGATGGCTGTGTACCATACATTGTATATGTCTATACATGTATGACTATTGGTGTGACTTATTTTTGATGAGAGTGGTCCTTAATCATTCCATGTTATAAATATATATCATCATGAACATTTTGAAACTTTATTTTTGCTTTGGGGTGTGAACCTAATTCTGAACACAAGTCAGATTACAGCAAATATAAAAAATGTGGTTATTGATAAGCCAGACTTAAACATATTGTATATTATTCCTATGCATAAATATCTTTATGTAAAAAAACTATTTTTATAAAGACCATCTTTTTGTTTTCTGATTTAAAGAATAACATTGTAAAAAAAAAATGTTACATAGAACTGTTACTAGTCTAGCACTTACTTTTCCTTGACAGGTTTTGGCATGAAAAATCTTGCCCTTAAATTACAGTGGCTTTAAAATGTATTATTTATGCAACTTTAGCTGCAAATAAATTTTTGATAAATTAAAATTTTGGGTTTGTTTAGTTTCTTTTCATATTTTTTTTTGTTGTTGATTGTGGCAGAGAAATTGGTTGAATTTAGGTTTTACCTTGTGTAGAATCTGTGATACATTTTTTATGGTTGAGTTTCACATCACATCAACACGGAAAGGTTATATAACCATCTTCTCAGCTTTACTGGTGATCATTTCATTCATTATTTCGACACAACCGGCACCTGAGTAGAACCACCGACATTCTGTACGCTAGCTAGATATAGCTTCCTCACAAGAAAAGATCCAAAGACCTTGGCAGGATTAAAATCTACAGCAGTGAGAGGCAAGTGGTTTGAAGTCAACGACATTAACCACTTGTCCCAAGCTTTTTTGTTCAGGTAGCTTGAATATGCTATTGTTGGTCCATAAGTCCATTTGAAGAACTTTTTAAACCAAACTTAATATTTCTTAAAGTTATTTTATTCCGGCAAGTTGGACTTATCTTAAATTTTATGTAGAGTAAGGGGTCACTGGGGTCAAGGTAACCATTTGATGGTGTTAGGGATCATTTGGGTCCAGGCTACCAGTGCCAAAAACAGATTTTTACACTTTTGCCTATACAGCCTTTATTGGCATATATGTCTTTCATATTTGGTAGGAACTTGCAATTGGTTTTATTCCTTTGGGTTGAGTTAGATTGATTTTTGGTAAAATTGGCTATAACTTTGTTATTTATGAATGGATTATCATCATACTTGGACAAAATTATCTTTTAGACAAGACTTTCAAATAGGCCTTTACCCAACAATGACCTTGACCTCGAGGGTCAAATTATTAAATTCTTCTTGACTTTTTTTTATCATAATTGGCAATAAGTTTGTTATTTAGGAATGGATTTTCTTTTTAATTGAACACAACAGCTGTTTGAATAATGTTAAAGAAGCTCAAATTTAATTTGACCTTGACTCTTAAATGACCCTTACCTTGAAGGTCAAATTATTGTAATTTCACAGTTTTTGCTAATATTGGTGATAACCTTGTTAGTAACAAATGTAATTTGGCACAACAATAAAAGAAAATTTAATTGAATTTTACCCTCACCTTTATTTGACCTTGACATTAACAGTTAAAAATGTGAATTTTGTTCCAATTTGTGGTCACTTAATTTTTTCTTTATATATTTGATTTATACTTTGACAAAAGAACACTTATAATAAATATGACATGTTCATTAATTCAAATATGACCTTGACATTTAAATTCAAGGTCAATTAAATGATGTCATTTATCTTAATTAGATTGTTGTTTATGTACTAAATGTGTTTTGATTTTTACTTGAATTACTTTCACCAAAGAATTGGAAATTTGATAAACTATTTACAAAGTACTGTATAAATAATTTAGAACAGATAACATAATATCAAAATAATGTCATAACTATGTTACATGTATTTATTTATGAATTTGATATAAATTTTGCCAATTTGGACTAAAGAACCCTCAATGTGACAAAATCCCTATGTTGAAAATGCATATGTGACCTTCAATTGACCTTATTAACTGTCAAGGTCAAATCATTGAGATTTGCTTAAATTGTCATAGTGTTCACTGTTGTTATCATTATTATTATAACTGACAAATTTTGTTGATTCATACTTTGACAAAACAATACTTATGACAATTCTCAGATATGTAGCCTGACCTTAATCTGTAAATCACCTTGACCGTCAAAGTTCAAATATGTCATAATGAAAATTCAATCATATTTTGTATAAGAAAATAATGTCTTTATGAGTATTATATAATTACTACAATACTGTATTCTTCCTGCGATGTGTTTGACTTTAGAAAAAAGACAAAGTTGAGCATCAGCACTGCATAGTGGTGGTATCTTGTATCTTGTGTATTGTTATTATTATGTTTTCTTCTGTTTGTTTGTTTTTTCTTTTTTTTTCTTTTAAATTATGGACTGTTACCTGTGTACTGTATTTTTAAATACAATGCAGGATATGCACCATTTTTTAATTGGGCTACTGTATTATGAATAATGTGATTTCTGCAATAAAATAAAACAAAACAGATATTTCAGATTAATAACTTTCTTTTATTACTATATCTTTATAAAGAAATTTAGAATAATGACATAAATTTAGAAGTGCAACAGGTCTATTCTTATACTTTTCAAGAATACTTCATTTCGTGAAATGAAGTTCACTTCGTTCTTTAAAGAAGTCCATTTCGTGATTTATGTTAAAAAAAAAATAAATACAACAACAACAACAAAATGGCGTCTGACATGTTGACACCGGTTGCTGTCGCAAACGTAAATTGTTATTGTTTATTTATTTTGCATTGAATGTCTTCAAACTTGAAATGAGTTCATCGATGCTTGTTGATACTTTTTCACGAATTTAGGTTTTTTTTTACTTATTGATCTATTGACCTTTTCGAAAACCTAGCTAAACCTCATATTTACTAATGAAGAGTTTTTAATTGAAAAATTGGAACACTTTCCACCAGTTGGAAAAAGTGATCATATACTGTTGACTTTTAACATTATATGTAATGTAGAGCAAATTGAAGAACCAAATAAATTGAACTTTATGTATGATAGAGGTGATTACGCTTCCATAAATTTTGAAATGAGTTCAATCAATTGGAGTATTGAATTTCAGCACAAAAGTCTGGAGGATAAATGGTTAATTTTGGGTATAAATGCACTATTTTAAAAATAAATCTTATTTTCGTAGCCGATCTTATTTTCGCGAAAATAGCTTATTTTCGGTATCCATCTATACCGGTTAATTTTTAAAGAAAAAATTCAAAATAGTGTAAATAAACACATACCTAGAAGAAATTTTAAACGTGTGTTAAATGAACGGAGGCCCTTGTGGATGACAAATACAGCCTTGAAAGCTGTAAAGAGAAAACATAAATCATGGAATAGATATCAACAAACAAAAGAACTTAGATACTATTTGAACTATTGTAACAATAGAAATATTGCAACAAAGGAATGTAGAAAAGCAAGGTCAGATTTTGAAAAGAAAATATCAGAAGAAGATAATCAAAAGGCTTTTTATAAATATGCTAACTCCAAGAAGAAAGTAAAAAGTGGTATTTCTCATTTAAAATGTGAAATGGCACTTATACAGAAAGTGACCTAGATAAAGCTAATGAACTTAATAAATTCTTCAAAAGTGTATTTCAAATTGAAGATAACAACAATCTTCCAGATATTACAAATCGCAGTGGTGGAAATACATTAAATGACATTTATTTCAGTGGAGAAGTATTGTCTAAGCTACTTGAGAATTTAAATGTTAATAAATCTTGTGGTCCAGATTTGCTTCACCCAAGGGTTTTAAAAGAGTTGAGAACATCAATTGTTTCTCCTTTAACACTTATATTTACTGAATCTGTAGAAACTGGAATATTGCCTATGGATTGGAAGACTGCAAACATCAAAGCTTTATTTAAAAAAAGGAAGTAAAGATTCACCAGGAAATTATAGACCAATTAGTTTGACATGTATACCCTGTAAATTGTTGGAAAAAATAGTAAGGAATAATATTGTAGACTATATGAATGTTAACAACTTTTTCTCTGCTGCCCAATATGGTTTTAGATCGCTTAGATCATGTGCCCTTCAGTTACTAGAAGTCATGGAAAAGTGGACAGATTGGTTAGATGAAGGCAGAAATTTTGATTGTTTGTATTATGACTTTAAAAAAGCATTTGATATGGTTCCACATTCTAGACTAATACTTAAATTGCAATCCTTATGGTATTGGTGGTGCACTTTTATCATGGATCAAAGCATTCCTTACAAACAGAACTCAGTGTGTGTTTTTGTTAATAATAGTAAATCTGACTATTGTAGTGTAACAAGTGGTGTTCCACAGGGAAGTGTTTTAGGACCAATATTGTTTCTTATATTCATTAATGACATTGAAAGTCAAATTAAAAGTACCTTGCGTCTCTTTGCGGATGACACCAAATTATTTAACCTGGCAAATGTAAATGAAGACTTTAACCAAATACAAAAGGACAATGATAGTTTAATACAATGGAGTGAAAAGTGGTTAATGCAATTTAATGTAGACAAATGCTGTGTTATTCATTATGGACACAATAACACGGAACATCAATATTTTATGAAAAGTGACTTTACAACTAAACAATTGAGGTCTAGTGAGGAAGAAAGAGATTTAGGTATATTATATGATAAGGATTTGAAATTTCGACATCACATAAGTAATTGTATCAATAAAGCAAATAAAATAACTGGATTGGTCAGAAATACCTTCTTACATGTTAATATCAAGCAATTTCGGAAACTTTATAAAACTCTTATAAGACCACACCTTGAATATGGAAATATTATTTGGAGTCCAAGATTTAAAAAAGATATTGAAGCAATCGAAAGAGTTCAAAAAAGAGCAACAAAAATGGTTAAATGTATTAGAAATTTATCGTATGTAGAAAGATTAAAAATTCTGGAAATTCCTACTTTGGCTTACAGAAGATTTAGAGGTGATATCATACAAGCATGGAAATTATTAAATGGGAAGGAAGATATAGATTATAATGTATTTTTTGAAAAAGCACAACTTGATAATCATCACATCAGAGGAAATTCCATGAAGTTGAAAATAAAATCATGTAAAAAGGAATTAAGAAAACATTTTTTCTCATTAAGAGTAATACCAGAGTGGAATAAATTACCAGATTCTGTAGTATGTTCACCAACGCTGAATTCGCTAAAAAACAGACTCGATAAGGTTATGAAAAACAAATTATATACTGTTATACCTGATAATAATCATTGGGTGTCAGACCTCGAGGGGGTTATAAGAGATTTCTGATCTCGCGACCCTACGCTGGATAAAGTAAAGTAAAGTAAACACCGTTTTCCGTAGTCCTATAAATATGACGTCGCTTTGAGATATTTTTGCTTCTGGGCAAAGCAACAGTCGGTCAGGCTTGACCGACAAAAACTATAACAAGCCTGTAACGTCTAATATATTGGACTACGTTTTCCGGTACGTTACCGTTTTAGCTCTGGGGAATTACATCAAATGAAGTACTAGTCCTAATTATAAGACCTATACGTAACCTATTTCATATTTATCATTCATTAATCTGATATTTTACATTTTTTATTTTCCATGTTACGTTAGGTCTTAACAGATCTTTGCAAAATCGTGTAGCAAAAAAAATGACATTAGACATCGATTTAGATCTAATGAATTTAAACAATTAAAACAGCGTGTATTTACATTAATTTTGACTTATTCATGAACAAAACTAAAAAATGAATACCTTTTAACTAAGTAATTGAACTGTCACGTCCGAAAAGTCATGATTAAATCCTCTCATTTAATTTAATTCCTTGTACAGTCGATATACAAATGGCCGCCATACATTGCGCGAAATCTGATTGGCTAATTCAAATGCAAGCGTTTAAATGAGTCAGAACAATCTAACGAAATATTTTTTCAACGAAATAATTGCCCATGCACCGGCAGTGTGTTCGAATATATTTTTCCGTTCAAAAAATTGGAATCAATCTGTAAAACACTTTACTTAACCAGTATGGCCGATAAGCGAATAGACTGCTATCTATATTTTATTTTTAATTGATAAGTTCATTGTTTGAAAGTTTTTGTTAATGATAGACCATGCAATTGAAAGAACAGAAGATAAGCTTTTGAATAAAGCTTGAAAGGCAAGTCAACAGACATTTTTTAATTTTTTCAAAATGCTACGCGTTTATGAGCAATAACTATTAGACGTCAGGCTTGACCAACATAAAACTATAACAAGCCTGTAACGTCTAATCTATTGGACTAATGAAGTACATAACACAGTTACGTGATATTTCGATTTTTCTATCATTATTTAACCGTTTAAGGTGAAAAAATTGATGTTTTTGAAAATTATCAATATTCCTTTAATATCTATTCCAAATTATTCAAAAAAATAAATTGTTTATAATGAAAGTCAATAAAATTCAAACAGACGTAGTGGAATCTTCCATAATAAATACGGTTATTTTCTGCGTTAACTTGTGTATTTACTTTTTTTTTTGTATGGAATTATTCATACAATGATATCTAATTATTTTCTTATAAAGAAATAATTACTTTATTTCAATTTGATTTTAAAAAAGGCCGAAAACATCGAGTTCGCTATTACACTCCATTGGGTGAATTCCCCAGAGCTATGTACAGAAAGTACCGTTAGGCTAGCGTTTAGCTAGGTTTTCGAATTCGTGAATATAGTAGATTATCTATTCCACTGTTCCACCTGTTCAAGTTCCAGAAATATTCGTATCAAACTATCCAACAGTGTACCAAGTGGGCAGGCACCCTAGACAAACTATGTAAACTTTATAAAACACTGATAAGACCACATCTTGAATATGGAAATATTATTTGGAGTCCAAGATTTAAAAAAGATATTGAAGCAGTCGAAAGAGTTCAAAAAAGAGCAACAAAAATGGTTCAATGTATCAGAAATTTATCGTATGTAGAAAGATTAAAAATTCTGGAAATTCCTACGTTGGCTTACAGAAGATTTAGAGGTGATATCATACAAGGATGGAAATTATTAAATGGGAAGGAAGATATAGATTACAATGTATTTTTAGAAAAAGCACAACTTGATAACCATCACATCAGAGGAAATTCCATGAAGTTGAAAATAAAATCATGTAAAAAGGAATTAAGAAAACATTTTTTCTCATTAAGAGTAATACCAGAATGGAATAAATTACCAGATACTGTAGTATGTTCACCAACGCTGAATTCGCTAAAAAACAGACCCGATAAGGTTATGAAAAACAAATTATATACTGTTATACCGGATAATAATCATTGGGTGTCAGACCTCGAGGGGGTTATAAGAGATTTCTGATCTCGCGACCCTACGCTGGATAAAGTAAAGTAAAGTATGTGTCACAGGTTGAGAAAAATGTGCAGCCGCACCGGGACTCGAATGTGCGACCCTCTGAATACCATACCACGGCTGTACTGACTGAGATATCTGGACACTTACACATCTTGGCAAGCCCACTTCTTCTCTTGCAAGCCCAAATCTTCTCGCAAGCCCACTTCTTCTCTGGCAAGCCCACATCTTCTCCCCTAAATATGGAACAGTTCTATACTGTGACATACACGCCTGCTAAATTGAAATTTGTCCTTGAATTTCACAGAGCAATGTGAATTTAACTCTGAGCTATATTCAGGCATGATACCCCGTTGGGCGCCAAATGTCACAGGGTGAGAAAAATGTGTAGCCTGACTTGGACTCAAACCAGGGACCTTTACCATTTCGCAGCTCTACCAACTGAGCTTTCGGGCAGCTTACACATCTTCTGTAATTAGTGAACAGTTCTGAACCGTGACATACTCCCCTGCTATATTAAAATCCGTCCTTGAATTTCACAAAGTTACATAGCAATGTAAATTAAACTCTGAACTTTTTCCAGGCACAGTCCCCCGTTTGGTGCCAAATGTCACAGGGTGAGAAAAATGAACAGCCTGATTGGGACTCAAACCCGGAACCCTAGGAATACTGGTCTGCAGCTTTACCGACTGATCTATCCGGCCGCTTACACACCTTCTCCCTTAAATAGTGAACAGTTCTGAACCGTGACTTATGAAAAGCGTTTTTTTCTGAAAAATACCCCTGGAAAAGTCACTTTTCTGAAAAAAACATAGAAGCATTTGTTAGGGATAGGATCCAAACTCCCTATGCTTCCCCATGGACAAGCTTATGATTATCTATAAGCTCATGAATTATCATTATTTGGCTTAATAGTTAAGTTTGAGCTGATGCCTAAAAGTACCACTAAAATTATTATGAGTTTATACGCTTATTTACCAGATTCTACAGTACTAATGTTGCATTTTACACTGTGTCAGATAAACTAGACTGAAACTGACTTCGCAATTTTTACAATTTATTTTGTTATCATTAGAGGCTTTCCATAGATTCTTGTTAAACTTAAAAAATAATGATATATAGTCATATAGACCTGCATGATGTCCTGTTTCATAGAGCTGGTGGGGGTATTTGTTACTCCTGTGGCTGCTCTAGTATAATTATAGCATTAATTAGCTATTTGTTCAAAATGCTTATATAATATTGTCTTAATTTTTGTTGAAACATATTGATAATTTTATGACTGTTTTATATAGAAGGAGGTAGATGCCTTGTACGAGTATAGAGATCATTATTTTGAGAAGTTTGGTGTTGATAGAGCAGTGTTCAAAAATGATGATGTGAAGAAAATAATGGAAAAAACACTTAAGGTTGTGGAATCTCACAGAGGTAAATACTGACACCATGTATGATCATATTTTTTGTTGAATATAATATTATTCAAAATTAAACATGTAAACACTTAAAAGTGGGGAGCTAAATGATGTCTGCCCTTGCAGCCCAGAGTTTGTGGATATAAACTCTAGTAAGGTTACAGAAATGACACCTTTTTTTGTTTTTTAGGGAAATAGAATTAAACAGGATTGATTGAAATCGTTTTATATTGTATACTGTTTGTAAAAACGGGGGTCTAATTAGCTTTTTGTATTGACATCTCAAGTCCATGCAAAAAAAACAAAAATACAACATGTAGACATGATGGTTTTATCAACCATGATACTCTTTCCAAATAAATATAATCGTGTACTTGCGGTATACGATAAAAGACTTGTGTTTCAGGCAATGTATATTTTTTCGGACCTGGAAAACTTTATATAGGTGTAATATGTAATTTGTAAGATCAATGTGTGTTTGTCTTTACTGAAATAAATACGTGTATATAATTATGTGTAATATACATGTAAGAACTTGTCAGCTGTTGTCATTGACAAAATTAGTTCTTCTTATCATACAGGCATCCTCAGCTGATAAAAATGGAATGAACTTCGGAATGTTTTGTAAAAAACCTATAGACCTTTATTTTGCATAAAGAAACTACAGAAAAGCATAAAACAGAATAAAAATGATCTGGATCATAGTTTGTCATGTTTTGAATTTAATTGGTGTATATTCACCTAGATCTTATTATTATTTAAAAATGTTGGAAACTATATTAAAGAAAAAATAAATATGAGTGAGAGTTTTAGAAATACATGTACATGTATTAACAATTCAACTTGGATTTTGCATGTTTGTTGAAAAATGAATAAATCTGGAGCCATGCTTCTTTATCAATATCAATTTAATTTTTTACAGACAGTTTTACAAACAAAGCAGAGTACTTTATGTTACTGGGACGTACACTAAATGTTACCCCAGACTATGATGGTAAAGCATATGAATACCTATCAAAGGCTGTTAAGCTGGATCCTAAACTTGTCGAAGCATGGAACCATCTTGGCGAACTTTACTTGAAAAAAGGAGATGTCAATAATGCCAAAAATTGTTTTTCGGGAGCACTTACACATGTAACTAATGTTTTATAATTTTAGTTAAATCTAACTTGATTTGTGTTGGAAACTATATACATTGTGTGCTTAAGACAGGCTTTTGAATACCTTTTAGCTTTTTGACTAGTACTTGCTAAGTAATGAATGTATAGTTTCTGGCTTAAGATTGCCCATGACAGGGTTTAAACCAAGGTTGCCAGCAATCCTTAAAGGATTTAAAACTGATGATGAATTTAGAAAGGCTTTTTGTTGTGCATAGAAATAACTACATGTAGTCAGTTTATATGTATGGAAAGATAAATTTTTCATTTGCATTCATATTGTTTTCATGTAATTTCAGTCAAAAAACAAGATATCATTGAGAAATTTGTCTATGGTATTACGACAGTTGAATGTTAGTGCAGAGGAAAGGGTGGCTAACGTTGAAGACAGTGTTGAGAAGGCTAAACAGGCTGTACAAATGGACATTAAAGATGGTCAATCATGGTGTATGCTATATAAATTATCAAAATCTTTTTATAAATCTTCAAGTTTCTACTAGGCTAATATATTCATGGTGTTAGGCTTTCATGTATAATTATTATTGAGTCAGGCCAGCCTGCAGATGAATGCAGACTGACAAGACTGTTTACTGTTGGCAGCTGATAATTTAGTCATTTTGATATACTTTTAGTTCAAAATGTAAATGCAAAACAAGAATGTTTATCATACTCAGGTCGCAATGTATGTGTTTTAATTGTTTTTTCATTTACGAAATTTTGTCATGGAAATGAGCTGGAATCAGTAAACACCAGTCTACAGATAATGTAGTGACAAAGAGCAAAGAATATACATTATGATATGAAACTTAATATATTTCTTATATTGATGATTTTTACATTTTATATTTCAGTAATTCTCGGAAATGCCTACCTGTCTTTATTTTTTTCAACTGGGCAAAATGCAAAGATTTTACAGCAAGCTATGAGTGCCTACAAACAAGCTGTAAGTGTTATGCAACTAATTTTCTCCATTGAAAAAGGGTTATTTATTTGATTTTAGCTGTGTCCATTTATTATATATTTGCCTCATTTCTGAATTGGTGTTATGAACTGTCATGCTCCAAATTTAAAACTTTCCCATTAGTAAGGCCCCCTTTGACTACACATTTAAATGTATTTGTTTTGATTTTCATTTGTAAACGTTTACAACATATTTTACGGTTTAAAAGAAATGACCACATTGTCCTATCAGAATATCCTAATTATTACCTGTAAACATGAATTTTATCAATTCAAAATGATTTCTTCCAAGTAAAAACTAGATAAGATAGAGTTTTCAAGGCTATTAAAAAACGTTGCTGATCGATCATGACTAAATATTTGTTTGGTAAAGTTGATTTTCCTAAGAGTGAAATGGGGATACAGTGCAGAAAATTGGTGCAACCCTGGACATTGTTATTATTGCTGCTAGTAATGTGAGGATTGAAGCTGTGTCATATTGATACTTATATCTTTAGATATCTGTAAAATATATAGCTGCTTCAACAAGGATAAATATAAGTTAGTGTCAGTGGCATTGGTAGACAGAAACAGTGACATTAATTGACAGTCAGTGAGTGGCATTAATGTCATCAAGTTCAGATTTAATGCTAGTGTCAGACAGTGACATTATGAAATAGTGACATAGGTGATTACTGTCATTGGCAACAGTCGGGTGTTGTAGTTTGTTATTTGCATTTTCACATACCATACATAAAATAATGTTAATTTAATAGAATGTACTTTCTTATTCAATTAGTAATAGTGACATCAAAGACAGTGATGGTGGCATTATAATCTCCTCAGATTACTTCAGTGTCATTGCTTTTAATATCATTGACATCAAAACAGTGGTGGGGAAAAAGTGACATTAATTATGATTACAGTGACAGTACATGCAATAATAATAACAGTGACATTGAATGGGAGTACATGTAAAATAATATGTAACAGTGACACTTAGAGGGGTATAACAGAGATATAATGATAATGATGGTAATGGTAACAGTATTTATTAAATCCTAAGAATGTTTAA
This sequence comes from Ruditapes philippinarum, assembly GCF_026571515.1. Classification (NCBI taxonomy): domain Eukaryota; kingdom Metazoa; phylum Mollusca; class Bivalvia; order Venerida; family Veneridae; genus Ruditapes; species Ruditapes philippinarum. The sequence goes on from NW_026857726.1 coordinate 100,560, forward strand.
TATTTCATGTGATTGCAGGAAAATGATCCAGTAGCCAGAAATAATGCTGATCTACATTACAATAGAGCTTCTGTGAGTCTTCTTTTATTAAACTTCAATCTGTCTGTCCAGTCTATTTATATATTCCTGTCAACTTGTTGATTTCAAACCTTTTGCATTATCCCTATTTGTTTTTTCAAAATCCACAAGGTATGTTGAATAATTTCATTTCAGGAACAGCTAGCTTGCTTAGGGGATGCCAGTGGTTCATCTTTGATATCTGCCAGTGGCTAAAAAATGCACAGAATATGATTTAATGTTTTTAATAATTTTTCAATTTTCTTGCATGTCCCATTAGAGAAATTGAGTGTACCAGTGGGTGTCTCCTGTCTCTCCACTTCATTTGAAATACACTTGATTTCTGCTAGATAAATGTACTATATATTTACTGTTTAATAAACATTCACCATTTTATGACAGACACAACTCAGATCTATATTAGCTTTCAAAAACTAAATGACTATAATCTCATTTCCTATCAGTTAGAAATACTTTAGATATACAATTAAATAAACATATTTGAAAGTTTTCATTTTGAAATAATGAGCTGTTTTTGTCATAACAAAAATTTTCATGATGCATCTTCAGTCATGTGTCAAATAGATACTGGTCTAGTAACTGGGTATAAAACACAATTTTGTACCAAAAAAATCAAACAAAACAAAACAAATGGAATTGAAACAATCATGAAACATTGTATTGTTTGTTTAAGGCTTTCAAGTTTGAAGAGGATTTTCAGAAGGCCCTGGAAGGGTTTTCACATGCATCATTGTTAGATCCCAGCTGGAATGCACCAGAAGCTCAGGAAAAACAACTCTGCTCTTATCTGACCAGTGTATCACAGATGATAGAAGCTAAGGTAATCTGAAATATATGGCATTCTAAAGTAATACAATATTCTATGTTTATTCACATTCTAAAGTTATAGTTTCTAGCATTCTGAACTGACTATCAATTTTACCTCCTGAATGTTATAAATGGGGTATTGCATTTATTTTTGGGAACAAAAAATATTTTTTTGCAGTACATTATTATCTTCAAAAGTTTCAGCATGGCACTATTTCCATTTAGGATGTGGGCATATTCGCATTACAAATTACAACCAATAAAATATTTATTTAAAAGTATCATTTAATCATGTAAATTATTATGATAACCAGATTTTTGTATGAACACCAACACTTAGAAAATTTGGCTCTCGGAAACAATGCAACAAATTTACAATAATTGTCTTTAGGCTACTTCAAAATTTAAAGAAATAGTGCAGTACATGTATTTTTTAAAAGGAGTAACTGTAAAAGGATAATTGTAATTCTAAGAGATGACAAAAACCAACCATAAACGATAATAACTTATAAGGCATTAAACAGTTAAATAAAGTCTGAAATTCTGTTCTCTCATAATGGATTTTTTTTCCTGAATGATAATAGGGTAAAGTGAAAGGAAAGAGGTTACAGACATTGTCCCAATCTCCTAGAGATAGTGCACTAGGACCATATGCCGGTGGTGGCTATACCAGCAATAGTGGCAAGTCTGTTAAACTGATGAGATGTTCATTTAAAGACCTTGATGTTGGTGTTAACCCAGAAAGAGTTGTCCTAGGCAAAGTTGCTTGTACAGTACCTACTGCAGACCTTGTACCTTTGTAAGTAAAAAAAAAAATCCAATATGTGGTAATTTCTTGTTATGTAATAAGTAGTAGGTAGGCTATAGACCAGTGAACATTGGTGATGCTAATTGCCTTATAACACTTGGTTAGCATGGGTACAAGTTTTCAGGATTTTTATACACCTTTTTACTATATAGAAAAAAAAAAATAATTTAAATCAATAGTTTTCAGGGTTTTTTTTATATATATTTCTTACTTGTGAGTATGAAATCAAGGTACAATTATTAGATAATTGTCTGCAGATAAATGACTAAAACAATTGTTACTAGCTGATACAAACTATACAATAAACAAACTGAACATTGTTTGAGAATAATGTCTATTTCTATACAATTCAAATGTCTTTATTCACCCATGTATGAGCAAAATGCATAAGTGACTTGTTTTCAATTTTTAGCTCGACTATTCGAAGAATATGAGAGCTATTGTAGTCGCCCCGGCGTCAGCGTCCGCGTCGGCGTCTGCGTTGGTTAAAGTTTTTTGTAAAGTCAAATATCTCAATAATTACTTGAGATATTCAATTGAAACTTACAATACTTATTTATAGTAACAAGGTACATCAGATTGACAAGTTAGATAACTCTGCCTACAATATTGACAGAATTATGCCCCTTTTTAACTTAGAAATTTTGGTTAAAGTTTTTTGTAAAGTCAAATATCTCAATAATTACTTGAGATATTCAATTGAAACTTACAATACTTATTTATAGTAACAAGGTACATCAGATTGACAAGTTAGATAACTCTGCCTACAATATTGACAGAATTATGCCCCTTTTTAACTTAGAAATTTTGGTTAAAGTTTTTTGTAAAGTCAAATATCTCAATAATTACTTGAGATATTCAATTGAAACTTACAATACTTATTTATAGTAACAAGGTACATCAGATTGACAAGTTAGATAACTCTGCCTATACTATTGACAGAATTATGCCCCTTTTTAACTTAGAAATTTTGGTTAAAGTTTTTTGTAAAGTCAAATATCTCAATTATTGCTTGAGATATTCAAATGAAATTTAAAATACTTTTTTAAAGTAACAATGTACATCAGTTTGCAAAATTGCATAACTCTGCCTGCAAAATTTGAAGAATTATTTGCCCCTTTGAAACTTAGAAATTTTGGTTAAAGGTTAAAGGTCTTCAAAGATATTTACTTGAAACTTTACACATGCACTTAGGGTCATAATTGGAGGGTCATAATTGTATGTCACTGACCAAGTTCCATAACTCTATCTTGCATTAAGGCTGATTCATATCCCCTTTTCTACTTAGTCTCTTGGTTAATGTTCACATGCAAGTTTTACATATCTCAATAACTATTAAAGATATTTATTTAAAACTTCACATATGCATTTAGGGTCATAATTGTAGGTCACTGACAAAGATCCCTAATTCTGTCTTGCATTTAGGCTGATTTTTCTCCCCTTTTTCAACTTAGAAATTCATGGTAAAGTTTTGCTTGTAAGCTGTTATCTCAATTACTACTGAAGGGTTTGTGCCCTTTTTTGGGACAATTTTATGCATTCATAATAATAAAGCAGTGATTTACTTGATAAAACATCTTAATTAGAAGCCTATGTACCTTTTCTGTCAAATTTATGTATTCATAGGTATTAGTATTATTATACTCAATAAAACAACCTTGTGACATTACCTTCCGAATAGTCAAGCCAATACTGTATAATTAGACTCTCTCTAAGGCCTATAACATGAATTTATTAAAAAAAAAAATTACACCTTTTGTGATGTTAAAAAATTTAACATTATCAAGGCTCTTTTACTATCAAGCACTTAGAATAGTCGAGCGTGCTGTCCTACTGACAGCTCTTGTTATATATATAATATTGAAGATAGGAGCATTGAAGATTGGTAAATTTGATAGTTGGATTTAATTTCTTTAAGATGAAGTTGTAGATAATTATAAAAAGTCTATAATGAAATGTGTAAATTACAAGAGGCACTTCATGGTTGTATCATTTGTATTATATGAGATGGTTATTTTATATTTCAGTACATTTTGTATGTTAGATGAAGACGAAACAGTCATGCCTGTTAATGTGTACAACCTTGCTCAGGGATCTGGGGTCAACATCGGAGACTCTGTTGCTATCCCAGAGCCTTACATACAACATGTCAATGTTAAACACAAAGATATGGTAAGACTGTAGACTTTCCGTCACTTCATTTCAATTATATTCCCAGTATGTCCTTTATTCTGTCTATTATCATATCACCCAAATAAATTAATTAAATCTTTTATTTCAAAAGATGCAAAATTGAATTAGATATTTTTGTATTTTAGATAGAGAACCTGATTTGTTTTGTTCATTCTCATTTATAAAGTTAAACAACTGTTTGTGACTCTATACTAACATTAAGGTAGTCTTATTGTAATGCTTTCCTGCAAAAAAACATCCGACAATATTGTAGAAATTAAATCAGTTATTTCTGGAATGTTTTGTTTTTTCAAAATCTTGTACATTGGATTATTTACAATCTTGCATCCTGTATTGCTATGTACTAAATTCCGGTTTTAAACAGTTAAAATATATTGATTACTGAAGATTGTGAAAAATAACATTCCGGAAATGAACGACCGGAAATGACCAACTTATTACGATATTTGCCAATGTTAGATTTTTTTGGCGGGAAAGCATTACAGTAAAACTACCTTAAAAAAAGAAAATCCTCCTAAATTGCAATTTATAAATTATTGCACTATGAATATTTGATTTACTGATTTGGGGTTGTCTACATTTTACTCCAGTCATATGTCCAGTAAATTTAACCTATATCTTCATATCATTATCATAGTTTGGACAAGTTCATTTTGTTGCTCATTTGGACAACATTTTTCTTACACAATGGGAAATTATGAAAATGATTGTACATGTATTACTCAGTCTAGTATATTTTATTTGGATTTATGTCATTTCAAAGGTCATACGACGGATGGACTCGAGTAATGTAAACCTTGGGCACTGAGTGGAAAGTGATTTTAAGTCATTGAAATTAACCATCTAACTATAGAGCTGAGCCAAAGTGTGATCATTATAATAGAAAACAAGTCTTCTAAATGATAAATTGTTCTTTACATTTACAGGTATTTGACTACAGAAGTATTAGGGTGAGCACACCTTTAATTTTGGTGGTAAATGGGAGAAAACTTGGTCGTGATAAACAAGTCGGCACTGTGCTGGTGGTGAATGCTGTCACAGACTGAGATACTTACTGGGATGTTAGATCCAGGGGAGACAACTGTGATATGTGTTGGGATGGCAAAAAGAAATTGTGGTGCTTTTGGTGAAACAACAAACAGTATTGTTGATAAGGTGGTAGCTAAATACCAAGCTCAGAATATTTATGATCTCAAAAAAGTGACTTTCTATGTTACTAAAAAGTTGTCATTTAAGTTGTAACAATTGCATATATTTTTTTTATCATACTAAACATGACGTTTAATTTTATAATTTAGAAAATGTACATTGTACATGTATTTAAGGTTTGGAAAATGTTAAAAGTTCTTAGATGTATAAAATGTTCTTTTCTATGCAATACGAGTGTTGAAATTATACAAATATAGATTTGCAGAGATAAAAGTTATAGTTAAATGTGGAAGGAATTGGTTTTTGGAAGACAATACCAAAACTTGAGGGTATAAATAGTTCAAAGCAGGGAGATAGATTATATCTGTGCAATGAAAGCTGCAAGTGTTTGGGATATAGGGGCGTTGTATATACCTAAATTTTTACATTTAGATGATCATTGATATGTACATACTCAAGTTAACCATTTCCCTGTTTATTTAGTGTAATAGACTTGAATTATGAATATACATTACCATTGTTATTTTAATTGATCTTGATTTTTAAATGGCAGAATAGCCATTGTCAGTAAACAGTATTGTCTGGACTGCAAGTTGTGTTATTGGTTTTATTGGCAAGAAAGGGTTGCTGATAGAGCCCAGAGAGTTAAAGTACTGTAGTGTTATCAGATATAGAAGAAATCCATTTTACCTGAAGATACTGACTAGACTATTAAAGGGACTCCACTGAGGTTTAAAAGCCTAAAAACATTACATTTGAATTTCTTACATAAATGAACTGGGGCACTTTAGACAGAAATATATGCAAAGATAGTTTAGAAATATACTTTGAAATAATGGAAAATCGTATTTATATGCTTTTCTTAGTCCGATTTGAGTGAAAAGCGTTTAAACGCTTTTCATTTTGGGTCATTTATTTACAATGTGAATAATTATTCTGGAAAAACGAAGTGCGGGAATGATCTGAAATTTTGCACAAAGATTAGAGGTCTAAACCTACATCAAATGGTACATTTATATGGAAAAAAAATTTCAGTCCCATCATATCAAAAAACCTCAGTGGAGACCCTTTAAGACACTTGAGAATTAACATGACATGTGAAATACCCAGTAAGTATTTGTTGGTACATTGTAGTTTCATTAGATCAGTTGTTTTTTTTGTGGGGGTGGGGGATTTCTTTGCTATAAAATTTGAATTAAAAAAATAAAAATGTTAGCCATGAATTGAAGTTTTTTTTTTAAAAGTTACAAAATAGGTGTCATATTATAAATCCTTTTTTCTCTCTTTTTTGTGTGTAAAATTGTCGTACATTTATACATGATTAATATTTTCAAGAATGATCTTTTGATAAGCTGTGATATTTTTATTGAAAAAAGAAAATAAAATAAAAAGATGAAAGTACTTTGCTTTTGTCATTTGCTTTAGAGTCAACTCCTTAGTGTGACTAGAGAGTTGCCAGTTGTTAATCTGTGTGTCACATCAATTGGGATCTATTTTTTCTGTTTAAAAGAACACTTGTCTTCAGCACCTACCTTATAGTATGATGATTTCTTATTATTATATTAAACAAGGTATATATACTTACTTATGAAATTACAATATTGAATAAAAGTTGGCCTGATTCTTATTAATTTATTATACCATCGGTTTTTCCTTGTCCGCCCAATAACTTAAGATTCCTTTGACACACAGTCTTCATATTTGGCATCCTGGTTAATCATGATGAGTTGATGACCCCTATTGATTTTGAGGTCAAGGTCACAGGGGCCTTGATTGAAAAAAGCTTTTCAGCCGAATAACGTAAGATTCCTTTGACTTTCAGTCTTCATATTTGGCATGGAGGTTAGTCACGATGAGTAGATGACCCCTATTGATTTTGAGGTCACTGGGTCAAAGGACACGGGCCTTGACAAAAAAGGTTGTCTGCCCAATAACTTAAGATTCCTTTGACCCACAGTCTTCATATTTGGCATGGAGGTTAGTCATGATGAGTAGATAGATGACCCCTATTGATTTTGAGGTTACTTGGTCAAAGGTCACAGGGGCCTTGATTGAAAAAAGCTTGTCCACCCAATAACTTAAGATTCCTTTGACCCACAGTCTTCATATTTGGCATGGAGGTTAGTCATGATGAATAGATGACCCCTATTGATTTTGAGGTTCAAATGTCAAGGTCAAAGGGGTGTTGACTGAAAATAGCATGTTGGCCCAATAACTTAAGATTACTTTGACCCATAGTCTTCATATTTAGCATGGAGGTTAGTCATGATTAGTAGATGACCCCTAGTGATTTTGAGGTCAAAGGTCACAGGGGGCCTTAACTAAGAAAAGCTTGTCCGCCAAATAACTTAGAATCCTTAGACCCACAATCTTCATATTTGGCATGGTGATTAGTAGATGACCCCTGTTGATTTTGAGGTCACTGAGTCATAGGTCAAGGTCACAGGGGCCTTTAGGTCAAAAATCTTGTCCGCTCAATTGCCTATGAATGCTTTGGTTAACAGTATTCATATTTGGTATTGTGTTTGGATATGACTAGTAGATGACCCCTATTGATTTTTAGGTGACTGTCAAAGGTCAAGGTCACAGGGGCTTTTACTACAATAAGCTTATTATTAAGTGTTATTGATATTCACATTTCAAGCATATAATCATGTTGTCATATATTCATCATAAAACACCCCAGACAAAGCTGCATGAATGGGGATATTCAAGTCATGCAGTGGCAGTTTCAGGTCACTTTGATCTTTGCCACAAGAAACATGTAGAATACATAATTTAGCAATGCGTTGGCTTACTACCTTCAGGTTTGGCAGGGATGTCTTTGAGCTCTAAATGACCACTGTTGATTCTGACAAAGTGGTATGGGAGTATTCACGCCATGACAGTGGCAGTTCTAGTTAAAGTCGTATCCTAATTGACATTATGATGCAGCATAGAGTTACAGAGCAAAAATAAATCTGATTCTAATGATTGACAATAGTTCGTTGTAAATGGTCTAGACTGCAAATGCCACAAAGTTATCTGCTATGAGGATTCAATGACACGTCTTTGATCTCATGCTTTTAATATTGGTTTAAAATCTTTGACAAAAGATCGATGCAAATTTATCTTTGGATTTGAAACGTTTTAGTGTAATACAAAAATGTACATGTATGTATTTAGTGTAATATGTATAGAATGCTTCTGACACGTTTTACGGATTGATAGGTGAATTGTACCTATGTTACTCATCCACTGCAAGCAAGTTAATGTTCTAACTTCGAAAGCACATGCCCATAATTGACAAAACATTGACTTGTGGCATTATAGTATTGATGACTTTATTTCGAAATTTTAGAAAAAGGAGATAACTGGAAAAAATGGAAACCAGGCCATTCGATGGATCTTGGACATATTTGGCCTGTGACATTCTTGTATTGAAATAGTTTTCTTTTACATGTTGTAACCTTGGACAATTCTTAGAACAGCCGTTGCTGATAAGTAAGAAAAAAATATTAATAATAAGCAAGAATATTGCCAAACAATTTGTATATGTACATGTTTATACATTATGACCATTATATTTTAACCTTTATGTATACTTATACCTTTATATATACATTGTTATTCATTGTTCAAATATAATGTGTCATTCCATAAACAAATGATTGAAAACATAACCCTTGACCTTAGTGGACAATATTGACAATATGTCAGGGTCGTATGAAGAAAAATATCAAAGGTCTATGCTTATCGCATGACCGCCACAACTTTCCTTTGAAGATCGGCGTTCTCTAAATTTCGGTATTGGAAAACTTTGGGGGTGCTCTAAATGAGGTATCAGTACGCTTTGGGGTGCTCTAAATGAGGTATCAGTACACTTTCTCGCGCATGCCCAGTTTATTATTTTATTTCAAATAATAAAGTGATTATACCCGAAAAAGAGCATAACAAAACATTACACAGTTGACAGAACTCTTTTTTTTAAAAATATTTACATATTGTCTCGATCTTTTTTTTTCAAAACTTGAAAATGCAGTTATTATAAAGATGTTGACTGAAATGGAAAGTAATTGCCATTTTTTGCATCCTGACCTCGAGGACAAACTAGTCTGAAACAATGAGCAAATTATTCATTTTTCAGTAAAGCACTACACGTATTCTAGCGTAATTATTAATAAATAGTAGTAGTGTTAAGAATAAAATCACTACATTGTCGTTAGTTTTAAAAAATACGCGTACAAGATATACCACTAAAATATACACCGGGACTCTTTTTGACATTATTTCCTAGATTATATTTTGAAAATGAGCTGGAAAGATGATTAATAATTGGCATTCAGAAAAATGCATCAACTTACCTCGTCCAATGGTTATTTCATTCCAGTTCCTTCAACGGCCTCTAATGGGTATATTTCTGCGGGCATTTATTAAAATATTTATATGTTTAAATAAAGCAAATATTACGAGGGAGCGTAAATCTCCAAAAAAATAATCGTGATGGTCATGCGATAAAACAGTTACAGAATAAATACAAAAGGGTCAATCATGGAAATTAATCTCGACGTTCCGTCTCGATTAATTTCCTATGATTGACCCTTATTGTCGCCCCATGCGCTGATACCAGCCGGTAAAGTCCTCGTATATATTCTATAACTATTACTTATAAGCCTATATCTAAATTTAGTCTTTGTCCTACTTTTCTGTATAAATAAAGGGCCTGAATTTAATAATTTCTGAATGTCTACTTCGCATTAACTGGCTTTTAACTGTCGATTCATATAAACGCTGCATCTTTATTGACGCCTCTACAATCCTGGTAAATTCATGATACCAATAATGACGTAACTGTGAATATAGCAATGTTGTTTTAGCAATGATGCAATTAAGGAGTGACTTTGCGTGAAAGAAATGACAAGGTTAGTGAAAAACTTAAATGCTTTAAACCTTTTAGCTGGTAAAATGTTTTTTTAGTTCACCTGAGCTTGCTCAGGGTGAGCTTTTAGGGTCGTTGAATGTCCGTCTTTCATATTCTGTTGTTCGTCGTCCGTCCAAATTTGTTCGTTAACACTCTAGCGGTCACATTTATGCCTCAATCAGCATTAATTTTTGTCAGGATGCTTGTCTAGGTAATTGCTCAGATGAGTTTGAACATGGGTCCTCTCGGATGAAAAACTAGGTCACAGGAGCTAAAAATAGAAAAAACTTGTTAACACTCTAGTGGCTACTGTTTTGATTGAAATATCTTGAAATTTGTCTGAAAGTTTGTTTTGATTATTTCTAGGTCAATTTCTCAAATATGGGTCACCTGAAGTCAAAAGGTTGGTCACACTGCCCAGGTACAAAAACTAGGTTATTGGAGCTAAAAATAGAAAAATCTTGTTCACACTCTAGTGGCTACTGTTTTAGGAAATTGGTCTGAAAGTTTGTTTTAACGATTTCTAGGTCAAGTTCCAATATGGGTCACCTAGGGTCAAAAACTGTGTCACACTGTTCAAATATGGAAAAGCCTTGCTAACACTCTTTTTTGACTCAACTGTCATGAAACTTGGTCAGGATGTTTGTCTAGGTAATTGCTCACATGTGTTCGATGGGTCAGGTGAGCAATCTAGGGCCATCTTGTTTCTTATTAGCGTTTAACCATTACATAAAAATAAAACCCTAGGATGGAACTATAATACCAGGGGTTATAATTTGAACAAGTTTGGTAGATGTTCACAATGTCATGTCTCATGCAAAATATCAAAGCTGCTGTAGGCCATGCTGTTTTGAAGAGGAATTGAAAGAAGTGTTCTAGGTTTGCTTTATGTAAAGTATCAAAGTTCTTGGCCTTTCAGGCTAGGTGATGAAGAGGGTTTTTTCTCACTATATATCTCAATACAGAACTATGTTTAGGGTATGGTCATTTTGACGTAGGATGTCATGATTAAAACAAATACTTCAATCTTCACAGGTGCATTGGTCTTGGCCAGAAGATAACCCTTATTGATTTAATGGTTAAAGGTCAAAGTCACATTGACCTTGTACCTAAAAGGGTTTCTGGCCAATAACTCAACAACTTTTTTGGTCACTAGATCAAAAGCCAGTCACATTAACCTGAACACAATCATGACTCATTGGCTGTCGGACGGGGGCAAACATGTTTTACAAGCATACCCTGTTCTCTTTATCTTTGTTATATATGAGTTTTTCTTGACCTCAACACATAGATGCACTTTGCGATAACATTTTTGTATATCGCAGTTTTTTAGCCACAATTTCCTATAACTTTGTTTTTTTTTTAATTTCAACGTCACATTAAACAGTAAATGTCCCATAGCTAATGTCCAGCATGACTGGTGGAGCAAACAACCTTGACCACTCTGCCACAGAAGTTTTGTTTCCTATTTACATATTTGATTCATACATGAACAAAAGAACACATAATGACAAAACCGACATTATTCTGATATGACTTCGGCCTTTAACTGACCATTACCTTCAATGTTAAACAATTGAAATGAACAAATCAACACTTATAACAGAACATGAAAATTTACTCAACCATGGCCTTACTTAATTGCCCTTGACTGTCAAGGTCAAGTATGAAATTACAATTGAATTTAGAAATAAGAAAAGTCTAGCATGGTCTCAGCTAGACCGTGCACGTGGCTCTTGTTTTAAATGCCAACTATGTTAAAGCACGAATCCATTCCAATTAACATTCTCACATGTATTGTATATTATGCTTGAAAGGTTCCCACAGAAATAAGTTTGTTTACATGGTTTTATTTTAGAATTATTTTCTTGACAGTTAAACTTTTATGTTTATATAATCATTACTTGCAATAAATACAGTAAGAACACTGATTTGTGTGTTATATATTTCAGTTCACATGTTTATGGGAGTCCTTGGAAATTGGTTGAAAGAAAGATTTAAACAAACATGACCGAATGTTATTGCCCAACCAATTCCAGTGTCATACCGGTATTTTGAAATGTTTATTCTAAATATATATCATCTCAACTATGGATTTTGGCTGGGTTTGTAACTATGTTCTCAGTACATGACTTTCAAGTTTGACAAGAGTTTTGAGGCATTACTTTTATAATGTATACAAGAAAGGGACTTATTCTGCTTTGAAAATAGGAATGATATCATGTTGGAATACCTGAAATAGATTGTTCTACAAATCTCCATCTTGCAACAACTTGTGCCCCATCAGTGCTTTCAGCGCTTTGATCAAAATGACTCGCATACAATTATCTTATTTTTTTAAGGAATGCCTACGAAATAATTATTTAATTCAGACTTGCAAATACAGTATTGTGAATATGGTAGAAGTACAAAATGTTAAATTGTGTTATAGATATGTACTAAGGACCAAAAGGAAGTTCAGATATGCTGATTTTTCATAACTGCTTAATTAATATGTATTTCTAACAACAAGTTTTCGACCTATCAAGAACACAATCTTACCCTTTAGAATTCCTCTTAATATGTTTCTGAATTAAACATTATTATTTAAGTATTTAAAATATTGAATTCAGCTTTAATCGATGCTAGGAGAGTAATTACAGTCAAGGTAAAATTCAATGCAACATTTTCGATTTTTCCATGTAAAGGCCTCGATGAGACTCAAACTTGATATCTTTTATTGTCTTGTGGCGGCTGTAAAAATGTCCCTGATAGGAACTTTCCTTTGTCTTATTTAATGAATGGGGACATTACAAAACCTTCATCTTTCAAAGTTAACAGTTTCCACTACCCTGGTGTAAAAGCATATTAGTTTATTTTTTAATAATGTAAATTACTTTTGCTTCATAAGTGCGAAGAATCTATCCAGCAAGCCTGACTGTGGAAGGTCTATTGTAACCATTGAAAGATATAATTGAAGAAAAACACTTCATATTTTGTCCCAATTAATTTAAAACCAATTGTTAACAAGTTCCATACTGTTGCACATTCACTAACACAAAACAAATATAAAGTACAGATATTATTATAATAATATATTGTAGACTTTGAAAAATGCTTTGATAAATTACAACGTTCGTTTATCTTTCAAACACTAATTCAAGAAAAATGTTAACTCAAAATTTGTAAAAGTAATTGAAAGCATGTACAGAAGCATAAAATCAGCGGTAAGGTATAATAAAGAGATATCACCAAACTTCATCTCAAACATAGGCGCAAAACAAGGTTACCCCAGTTCAAGTCTTTTATTTTTAGTTTTCGTAAATGACATAATTCATAACATTAATTGTAACATTGATGGAATTTTCACCGTACATGACTTAACATTATTAATGCTACTTTTTGCTGATGATACAGCTCTTTTTGCCAATAAACCCGATGCATTACAGTCAATGTTAAATTATTTGAATTCATACTGTCAAACATGGAATCTGAAAGTTAACACATCTAAAACTTAAATAATGATATTTGGACAAGGTAGACATTCAACGTTTAACTTCATTTTCAACGGTCAAACGTTAGAAGTCGTAAAAAGCTTTAAATATTTAGACATTTGTTTCTTTAAAAATGGACACTGGAATAGATCACAAAAGCATCTTGCCCAACATTCATCCTTTTCTATGCATAACTTTTTTACAGTATTTAACTAAATAGATTTAAAAATTCAAGATAAATGTAAACTATTTGATACATTAGTAGAATCTGTCTTAAATTGTAGCGCAGAAGTGTTTGGAATCTATGATTGTAAAAATATAGAACTTGTACATTTTACATTTCTTCGAAAGATACTTTATGCCCGTAAATCAACAAATCTAGATGCATTTTATGGAATAATAGGGAGATATCCAATGGTAATACATCTTAAAATCATAATGTTTAAATACTGGATAAAAATACTTAAGTCACCTGATAACTCAATTCTAAAAAAAATGTATAACATGCTTAAAGAAGATGCAGATAATGAGCTATTAAAAAGGGAAAGAAACTGGGATTATCAAATAAAAAATATACTGAATCATATAGGTATGTCTAACGTCTTGGTACAAAAAGATAATCTAAATATAAATGTATGTGTCATAAAACAAAGAATTTATTTTGATATCTACGAACAAAATTGGCATTCAAACATTTATTATTCTAACAGATTTTCGTCTTACACTCATTTTAAGCACGAATTTCAGTGTGAAAAGTATCTAAGCGTTATAGATAAAGATAGCCATAGGATTATTTTAATCAAATTTAGACTATGAGCTCACAATCTAGAAATAGAAAAAGGAAGGCACGATAATATGCCAAAAGAAAATAGAAAATGTCGAAATTGTCCATTAAAGTTGGTAGAAACAGAATATCATTTCTTATTGGTATGCCCAAAATATTACAATTAACGTAGAAAGTTTTTTAAACCATATTTTTGTAGATATCCTACAATGCAGAAATTCGAAACACTAATGACAAGCACAAATATAAAAACAATGTATTATCTGGCAAGTTATCTGTACTATGCATTTAAATATCCAATAACACTTGTTTCCTAATGATTACTGGTAAAAGGGAGATAACTTCATGTACGACAACAAATGCTTACTATATAACGGTTATGTCATCTTAGAAATATTATAATTGCCGTGTGATATAATGCACATTAACAAATATCTTTCTACTTTGTTTCTTACATATATAAGTATTTTTATGCAAACTTTTAACCATTGTTGAAACTTGATAACAATACTTCTCGGCAGCGTTAACAAATATTTTTTTATATCTTGTTTAAGTTCATTTGTTTTATAAAATATCTTGTTTAAGTTCATTTGTTTTATACAAACTTTGTTAGATATATCATGACAATTGTTAATATACGCCAACAATACTTCTCGGCTAACTGTTACACTTTGCACCACACAGTATCTGTATGACTATAAATTGTATGTATACAATTTCATGTTGAATAAAATATATCTTATGTTATGTTATGTTATGTTATGTTATGTTATGTTATGTTATGTTATGTTATGTTATGTTATGTTATGTTATGTTATGTTATGTTATGTTAGATATAAGTAATTCTGTATATATAAACAAGTTCTGTAAGATCATAAATCAAACATAATGTACAAATAAAAAATACAAATATATGCGCAGTATAATGCATATTCTTTTTTCATATTGATTATACATATTGTTATCATCTTGATTCAAAGCTGATGCAAATATCTACATTGTTTTTCACATAAAAAAGGAATGATAGCTTGACAGTTTCAACGTTTTTTTTCCTTGTTGCAAATATTTACATTGTTTTTCATATAAAAAAAGGAGTGATAACTTGACAGTTTCAACGTTTTTCCTGATTAATGGTTGAATAAAACAATCCAAAAGTACAAACTTTCTGCGCAATTGCCACTCATAAACATCTGGATATTATGACTAAGCCTGGTGATACGAAATGACAATGTATATTAACATTTTAATGTAAAATAAAATATGAGAAATGCATAAGTGTGTGTGTTATTCAAGAAATCATATATATCCCAAACAGTGAATTTATCGCTCAATTAGATCACTGTTTGGAGTTCAGATGCGAGGAATTATATCACGAGGGCGTAGTCCGAGTGATATAATGATGCGCATCCGAACGATAAACTGTGATTTTATCAAACGATAAAATTACCGATTTGGATATATTATTTCGATTCTAACACGACATCAAAAAATAAAATGATGCCGTGTAACACTGTTTTCAAGTTTTATTTACATATTCTCTGTTTGCATACATACAAATACAAGAGATAATACATGTCAATTACTTTACATACAATTAGTCACATGCATAGCAGAGAGCAACACAAAGTTCTAGTAAACTGCACTTTGGGGTCAAACGCACTTTGGGGTCCTACTCCAAAGTGTGGTAAACTTCACAGTGCACTTTGGGGTCAAACGCACTTTGGAGTCAAAATCGAGAAATGACCCCCAAAGTCCGTTAATATGCTCTATATCAACGCACTTTGGGTTCCAAAGTTCTGAAGGTACAAATTGAATTCTGCTTAAATACTGAGTACTGATTTATTTTCGATTTGCAACCTTGAAATATTTAAGCTGACGGTCGATACATCACTTTGCCACTATGCAATCAAATATTCTTACTTAGTGTCATTTAAATTCTTAAGTTGCAGTAATTCCGAGAAAAAATGTTCTATGAATTTTACGATTCAAATTTTACAAAAATTGTGACTTTATAACTTATTATTTATATTTTAAATGTATTTCTGAAAATAGGAGATGTTTCGAAGATCATTCTGTTGTGTCAGTCATTTACTTGATAAGTTTTGGTCCTATATTGGACCTAAGATAAATTGAATATGATGGGGATGTATTAAAGTGTAGTAAATATAATTTCTGTGCATCTAATCCAACAATTTGAATTCTCACAAGTATGTTGGAAGTAGCATTTATTATAGTAAAGTTGCTTTTGGCCTATTTCACAATGTTCGATATTCCTAAATATGCGGCTAATGAAAACGTATACAATGTCGAAAATCATCAAAATTTTAGAAGAAAATATAGTTTTTAAAACAATTTACATCTTCTTCAGTAAATGCTTTTAAATAAATGTATTTTGGTTGCCGTAAAGGCTGCCGTTTTTACATTGTAATGATTTTTTTACGTTTGCTAGGTACCAGTCATGTTATTTCTTTAAAGCACCTTCCGCTATTAGTATGTTTGCAGTTTTTTAAATAAACATTTATGTGTCCGCAAATACTTGCTTTCAATTTGTAGCCATTTTAGACCCATCATCTTGAGACTAAAAATGAAATGACACTATTGAAATTTAATGAAAACGTTGTTTTACATCACAAGACGTTTGATATTCTGAATAAATGGAATCTTGCAGATTATTTAGGGATTATTGTAAGGTTTACAAGCTTGATATCAGGGATGGCAACATCCTACTCAGGTGCCCGTTCATGTCTGATATAATGCACGGGGGCACCTAAGGTCTTCAGCAGTAAGGCTGGAAAGTCGCCATATGACATAAAGTGTGTCGGTGTGACGTAAGACCCAAACAAACAAACAAATCCTTACTTTATAGAAGGTCCCATTATAACCACCATGTGAACACATCTGCGATGTTTCCAAATTTAAATTTTAACCATTTCATGTTAAATGTTGACTTAGGCTTAAGCCGGTTATAGGAGGTGTGGACAGTAGCTTGCTGTTTACCACTACAGTCCATGCTCAATCAAACTGAACCTGCAACAGTTTCCATTTCGCCATGTTGTATTTTCCTTATGAATTTTTTATCATTATTATTATGATCAATTAATTTACAAAACAAATGAACAAGATCGACAAGGAAAGGCGGAGTTAATATAAAGTACAACACATGTTCATGTGATATTATTTATCAAACGTGTCCGTTTTTGTCTTGCAATACTTCAATTATATAAGCAGTCAGTGTAAGTTTACAGGTTTATCAAGACGTGTGTTTTTCCGGAGGAACAAATAAGGTAAGATGTTTATTTCTTTTATTTATTCTGTTATGTTTTAATAACTTTCGTGACAAATGTTTATATGTATTTCTAGTAGTTTTGATGTATAAAGAGAAACATATAAATTTATAAGTTAAATAAAGTTTTCTTCTTCTTTTCTATATTTTTATCTGTCATTATTTATTTATTAAATGAATTAGGAGGAAATATTACGAAAATGAAACAAGAAGTATCTTTAAAGAAAAAAGATCCTCGGCCGAAGTAATACTGATTAACTTGCATATGTTCTTAGTTTTCCATGCAAAATCGTAAATGTGAGCAATCACGTAATAATTTCGTGTAGGGTTATTAATCTGGAAAATGGAACATTTTAAGATGTATGTATAATTAAACAAACATATTGTGTTTCCGTAAGTTAACTCAATATCTAACACGAACATCTCAGCAGTCGACGAGCAAGTATTTTCGCGTCACGACAAAACCAACATAATGGGTTTGCGACCAGCATGGATCCAATCCGCGCAGTCTGGTCAGAATCCATGCTGTTCGCTATCAGTTTCTTTACTTGTTATAGGGTCTGTAAGCGAAAAGCATGGATCCTGATCAGACTGCGCAGACGCCGACATTATGTTGGTTTTGTCGTGACGCGGCTCAATTACTTGAATAATATGCGAAAATGTATAAAATTATAAATTTTATCAAATAAAAACATCATTAATCATGTAATATATTAGTCAATTATTGAACATCGTAAACTTAGGGTATCTGATAAGTTCTGTTATTGTGCTCATGTTGACAAAAATGTAAAACAAAATATACATAGTAATAAACTATCCACTAGAAAATGTAATGTGATCTTGAAGCTATGTAAAATGTTTTGTGGAAGGAAGTATTGTAAAACATAACTTAAATATCTGAGTATTTTAACAAGAAAGTTAAATAACTATCCTGTACATTATATTTTAGTATTATCTAACAAGAACTATCCTTTACATTATAATTTATATGTCGCATTGCTTTTATTTTGACGTTGTGTGACAGTGAAGTTATTGATCAACCCCATTTACAAAGGCTATCAAAATTTTTGCAGTTCGTGTGCCGTACATAAATAGCTATTCAAATCACACTTATTAATCAAAATTGCGTCAAATAAAAATACCATTTGGAAATCAAATAAATTTTGATTAGAAAAAATGAAACTTTAATGACATCGTGTACCTAACTAATTGTTACGGAAATATGTAAAGGTTGTCTACCAATATGGAGTCTGCTTTCAAATGAAATCTCGCGGGAGAATTCTAGCATCGAACCATACACTATTTTAGGTAATTTATAGTATTTACGACAAAGCTAAATCATGTGTAAAAAGCACTCAGGGTTTATCAACATATTTTACAAGTGCAACAGGTGTCCGTCAAGGTGAAAACCTATCACCTATTCTTTTTTCTGTCTTCCTGAATGATCTTGTAGAACATATCTCAAATACGTATAATGGTTTAGATTTATTTTCGCAGTCTATTAAAAATGTACTAAGTGATGATATAGTAGAGGTTTACTTTAAATTGTTTTTACTGCTTTATGCTGATGATACTGTAATTTTTGAAGAATCTGCATCTGATTTTCAATTAGCACTAGATGCTATATCTATCTATTGCGAGTTATGGAAATTCAAGTAGATACAGCCAAAACTAAAGTGGTGATTTTTTCAAAAGGGAAATGTAGAAATACACTTTCTTTTTACTTTAACAATGCCATACTTGATATTGTTGAGGATTTTAGCTACTTAGGTGTTAAGTTTAATTTCAATGGTAAGTTCAATAAAACTACTAAATACCTGTGTGACCAAGCTAGAAAAGCTATGTTTGCTGTACTTAAAAAATCCCGAACTCTTTGTCTTGATATAGATTTACAATTACAACTTTTTGACTCCATGGTCACTATTTTGTTATATGGTGTAGAAGTGTGGGGTGTAGGTAACATTGATATTGTAAAGCAATTTCAGTTGAAATATCTTAAACTCATAAGGAATGTCCAAAAGTCCACTCCTATTGTTATGGTATTTGGGGAGCTTGGTACTCTTCCAATTGATTGTGTCATAAAATGTAGAGTCCTAAATTTTTGGTGCAAAATCATTAATTCAAAACCTGATAAAGTATGTAATATTATGTACAAACTAATGTTTGATTTGGACCGTCAAAACGTATATCACTCCCCATGGATAGCTTATGTTAAATCAAAGTGCTGAAGGCCCTGCAGTTGGGACGTTTAAACTGCAAGCTCGACTTTTTTAACACATGACAAAATAAAGGGAGACAAAGCTATGAGAAAAATATTAATTGTGGTATAAATATATAAAATTTTCTGTATCAGTATCAAGAAAACACTCAAATGGTCAGTATTTTTGCATCACATTATATGAATGTGGCCATGTCATTAGAACTTATGATGGCTTTAAAGTGTTCACTGCACTTCTCATGCTAATCTCTTTCACTGTATGAAGTTTCAATCAAATTCCTTCAATATTTTAATCCTCTCTCTGAACATTCAAAAACTAAGTAATGTAGAATTTTGGTTATTTGACACAGCACTTCTGCTCACTAGTCTCTACAACTGTATTTAGTTTGAGGGAGATATCATTGAAAAGATTTGCTCTAGACAACCAATATTTTAAATGTTGATGTATTATAAGAGATGATAATTGTAAAATTAAGCTAGGAAAAATTATGGCTCTTTGAAAATACACTTCCTTTCACTTGAATGTTTTCGCTGTGTAAAATTTTAATCAAATTCCATCAACTCTTTTCCGGTATTTCCCTCATGGCAAGCAGAATTAAGTAAATGTATTAAAAAGGGAGATAATTAAAAAACTAAGGAATGCAGTTATGGTTCTTTGACACTTTTGCAAATTCAAGTCTGTACAACAGGGAGTATTTTCAGTGATAGTTTGAAGTAAGCATTTTTAACTTAAGAGAGATAATTAAAACATGAAGCAAGGTAGAGTTATGTTTCTTGAACACCGCACTTCCTCTCAAAAGTCTCTATAACTTTGTGAAGTTTACATAAAATCCCATCAATACGTATCTAGTTACATTCATATTTAGGACAAGAGTGTGAAGGATCGCTGTCTATCTACATTTTTGAAAGTTCACAATGTGGGTTTTTTTCTTTAATCATCTAAAATCTCAAAAACACCATAAGAAACATAATAAATTATTTTCCTCCCATGGCTTCCCCACAAGTACAAGTTCCCCACAAGTACAAGTATGTATAGAATCATTAGAATGAACACGGAAATTTATCCATTATATTAATTGAGTCCATGCAGACAGATGGTTAAGACTGCAACTGTATTCTCTCCCTTTTGGAGAGCATAAATTATAATAACATGTTAAATCTCTGCATGGTTCTATGTCAGATACCAGTACGATGATTTTGAGTAATATCAGAATTCAGATTTCATTGACATACAGAAAGGGGTCAGCCTTTAGTCTCCTCTTGGTGATAACAGAAGGGGACTAATAACAACAATTTATTCTAGTTTCAATTCTCAGGTTTATTACTTTTCATTAAACCAGGCAAGCTAAGATACATGTTATAACTTATGAAGTATGCTAGCTCTGAATGTATTTACACAACATTGCTAAACATTACTGTACACAATATTTTAATAAATTTTGGAATGCGCAGTCATATGTTACACAAGTCCCAGGAGCTTCAATTCATGGAAACAAACTTTTGGTGAAAACAGTCAAAATATAAGAATTGGTTTGATTTATCACTGTTGGGTAAGTGTCATGGTTTTGTTTGAAGCCAAAAAAAGTAGATTTAACATTTTCCTTCAACACAATGTTCATGACTGGCCCTTTACTATTGACAGGGGATTCAACTGAAGACCGAACTCAGACTACCCCTCTAAAATAGTCCAACTAGTCACAAGTGTTCATATTGGTGCCTATACAGTTATGATCACTACATCTGGAAACAGGAGATTCCCACAGACTGTGGTGCAAATCTTCATTTGCTTGACAGTGACACATGTCCACATTAAAAAAATGCAATAACAATTATAAATGAAGTGCAATAATTTGAAAAAAATGCTTATCTTATTTGTCCCTTCATACATTTATAATGCAGCTAGAGCACTAGATTTGTGTGTCTGTTACAGAAAATGACTTTCAATAATACTATTCAAATATATTTGAAATACAATTTCTTTAATAAATACTCATAGTAATACTGAATTCCTTTTTGGTATATTTTTTCTGTCACATATGTTCAGACAATATACAATTAATTTGTTTAGACAGCATACAATTGAAGGTATAATTATTTATTGGCTACACATAAATGTAAATTATGGTTAGTTTAATAACCAATATGAATATCCCTTCAATCTTTAAAAACAGCCTGTCTTTAAAAAGCAGATCTTAGCAATCAAGGCACACTAAGCAGAAAAAAAGTCAATCAAAGGGTAGGGAAACATTTTTATACATATTTAAATCATTTGGTGGGGAAACAATCACTTCACAGCTGTGCTTTGCTATTGAATATTTTCATTTCTTTCAATCTTGAATAATCAAAATGTAAACAATGTTCATAAGGATGAACTTTATTGTTAATTTTGCATAAATATTGAGGTCTTGTTCAAGGCAACAAAACAGTATTGTAAATTTTGCAGTTCCTTGTAATGCCCTGTAGGATTGATTTGTATGTACCACCTTAAAACACCATACAATATTTCATGTAAGTGATCATTTTCAGCAAAGGAAAAAGACTGTCATAGGCAGTATCTTAATGCCAATGGACAGAAATTTTTGAAGTATGTTCTTAACTAACACTATAATAAACTGTGAGCATGCAACTGACACTCTTTTATTTTAGGCGGTACTATATATGAACAAGTCTTGGACTATTTCATTATGTAGATTAGAAATGCAAACTAAACAATTTCAGTTTCAAGCCTTTTCCTAGACATTTTGGGAAAAATTCCTAGCACAGGTTAGGAAATTTTGCATCTTAATTGGGAAAAATATTCAGTACCATGTACAAAGTTGTTAATCATCATTCACATAAAAAATGACAATGAAATGTGTTTTTGAACATCATCTGTCTTGTACCATATTGGATTGAAATGGAATGAAGAAAAATTGTCAGCTTTGATAACGGGAATTTTAACTCGATTATGATTTTTTTCTAAACTTGGAAAAAATAAGCATACTTGGCATTATTTGCCACTGGGAATGGGTCTGGTAATCTGGCCAGTGGTGACACTGGTAAAAAGGCATAATTATGTTTTCATGAATAATTTTTTGATAACAGTTTGATTTGTGAAATATACATCAAATATTATACAAGAACCTGTTGTTTGTGATCATCTTCTTGTCGTTTTTTAATCTTATACTTTTTTCTAGCTACATTGTACCAGCTTTTCCAAGTGAATATTGGAGTAAATGCTCTTTTATTTCCCTGAAAATATCAATTTAAAGATATCATCTTTAAAATTATCTTATACTACTCTCATAGTATGTGTATATACAATCTATATGTGAATATACAATCTATATTATATATGTGTACACTATAATATGATTGTGTACAGCATGTAATGACATAAAATTTGAAAATTTATGATCATAATATTTCTTCATATTGCTCTACAATATTACAACTAAAATAGAAAATGTTCTTATCATTTTATTATGATATTTATTTATTACATGTAGATATGTGATAAAAATGTGAATATCAGCACTGATTAAATTACTTTAACCATGAAGTGAAGACGGGTATAGATCATTTCAAACAGCCTTGCTTTTGTGGTGACATTTTCGCAACATGGTTGTGTGTCTGCCTTGTAAACAAGAGGTCTGGGGTTCAAATCCCTTTCAGTGCCTGAAGATTTTTCAGGTTAACAATTATCATGGTGGCAGTGATTTTTGTGGCTTTCTGAAGAGGAAAATAAAGCTTGATAAATCAGAAAAGGGGAAAATCAAATTCCAACCACTGAGAATGAAATTTACCCATACATTAAAAAAAAATCGATTCTAGATATATCTCATTAAGAAGAAGAGCAGTGCACATGAACCAGTCCTTTGCACTTCTTTTTTTTTATCGCCCTTTGTCAATATTCATACTTTATTATTGTCCGGGTCATTTCTCTTAAAGTATAAAAGCTATGGACTTGAAACTTTATAGGATAATAGATCTCATTAAGAAGAAGTGCAGTGCACAAGAACCGGTACTTTGCACTTCTTCTTTTTTTTATTTATCGCCCTTTGTCAATTTTCATACTTTATTATTGTCAGGGTCATTTCTCCTTAAGTATAAAAGCTAAGTGCAGTGTACAATAACTGGTCCTCTGCACTTCTTATTTTTTGAGGTTTTGCCCTT
The DNA here is from genome assembly GCF_026571515.1 of Ruditapes philippinarum. Classification (NCBI taxonomy): domain Eukaryota; kingdom Metazoa; phylum Mollusca; class Bivalvia; order Venerida; family Veneridae; genus Ruditapes; species Ruditapes philippinarum. The sequence goes on from NW_026857726.1 coordinate 124,408, forward strand.
TGTTATTTTTCATACTTTATTTTTGTCCTTGTTATTTATTTCTCCTAAAGTATACAAACTATAGACATGAAACATAATAGGATAATAGATATCATTGAGATAAAGTGCACTGCACAAAAACTGGTACTGTGTACTCCATGATTTTTGAATTATTGCCCTTTGTTAATTTTCTAACTTTATTTTTGTCCAGGCCAATACGCCTACACTTTAAAAGCTATAAATTGACTTGAACTTTCATAGGATGATAGATCTCATTGAGTAGAAGTGCAGTGCACAAGAACTTGTACTCTGCACTTCATTATTTTTGAATTATTACCCTTTGTTAATTTTCTTACTTAAAAGGCTTGTCCAGAGCATAACTTGGTCACTATAAATTTGATTTAATCCAAATTTGGTATGTTAGCTTTTTTCATCGACCTGAAGTGCAGTGCTTAAGAATCCATCATAGAGTACTCCATTTGATTTGTCAGTGTAAAACTTTCCATGTCTTTTTTATTTTTGATAATATAACATTTTTATTAATCCATATGTAACATTGTTTGCTACTAAAATTAAAGGTACATGTACATTGTTAGAGCAGTGAAGAAAATGCCTAAATGACAGCTATATTGTTCACACAGATTTCTAATTCTGTTTATTTTCATCTAGAAAATCCACTTCTGCCTATTTACTCCTTATTTATTTATTTATTTCATTCTAACAATAGTTTATTCTTTAAATCATGCATGTTTTCTGAGTCACTGACCCCTCTGTGCGGCATAATTGTATCAGACAAAGTAGTTTTACTATCTACTGTTGTTAAGTTGGCTAATAAATTGTACGAATTAAAATTGTAATAAATTAATAGTATACATGTATATTGTGATTCAGATATCCACCTGATGATGCAGACAATGTCCCTACTTATCAATGTAAGCAATATTTTAATTTCTTTGTTTTAAAAATTCTTTGTTGCCAAAAAATTAAAAGAAACATGCATGTAAAGACAGTAACAATTCAGTGGTATAACATATTTGACAAAAGGATTGCCCCACGAGTTTTCTTAACATAAGCAATTTTGATTTGCTGATTTGTATTGCCTTAATTCGTAAAACATAATATTGTTTTCCTCGTGAAAACTGATAAGAACATATTTAAATTAAAAATGAATTGAAAACATCTCACATATATGTTAACGTTGCAAATATGAGCAATGGTTACCTAATGAAGCTATTTTAGTGTAATAAAATGATTTCAGATTGTTTTGGCGATAACGATTATTCAGAATGCTGATTGTAGTGGTCCATACCTACAAAATTGTGAAACTGATTTACAGGTACTTATTACAAATGCTCACATATTCAATGCATAATTTTCTTTATCTAGTTTATTTTCAATTCTTTTTCTATAAAGGTAAACTGTAAATCCAGATAAATGCATTATATTTAAAAGATTGTTGCAAGTAATGACAAGTTTTTTAAGAACCTGTTATTTATTCGAAATTTGGTGAATCTAAACAGTGTCCAGACGGCTACGCATGTCTTCGGCCAGGCTATGGTAAAGGGAGTGCAAAAGCACAGATGAAATGTTACCCATGTAAGTACATTGATATAAAAAGTAAAATATGAACAAGATATATTTTGAAAAATGATATATATCTATGAAAAAAATGAAAATAAAGCGTCGTTTCCGAAAGAGTAATCATAATGTTCTGCGTTCGAAACAATCTAATGGACACGCCTTATTATACTGGAACGAAATGCCATCAACTTATTTGAATTTCAGTTGCTTTTTAAGATCCTGTATGTTTTGTGATTGAAATTGTTACTGTTTGTATACCACATTTGCAAAAAATTAAATATGTATATAATTATGCAAATAAAACAATTTTCAAACATCGAAGAATATGTAAAATGTGTACTGCAAATATTTGTGCACATTATATTTAATCAATAAATTATATGCATTCATTTCTTATTGGAAAATTTGACTAAATAAATTTCTAATTACCTCCCTTTATTTACATGAAAGTTTAAAGTCGGTAATATCTTGATAAATAATGCTTACTAGAACTTACAATATTGACAAATTTTAATTTGAGGATCATATTCACGAAGTAAAACCATAAAAAAAGGTGTTACTGGATCTTTAAGGAATCCTTTATTGTTGTAGTTTTTTCCGCCGAGTTGGCCATAGTGCCTTCAGTATAGTTTTAAGTTCAATAAATATATGTATACCTTTACTTTTATGATCGACCTTCATGTACGACTGAAATACTATATATTAGAATAATATTAATGAACATACAATTGTTAGAGTACATAAGACCCATTTTTTTTCTTTTTGCATTCTTTGAAATACCTTTTTTTCTAAACAGGTTGCTGTCGGGAAAACACACAGTGTTATATAAAAAGCAAATTAAGTGGCATAAACTGCGACTGTGGAGACTCTGGGTATACAGGTGCTTGTTGCAAAACAGGTTAGTACATTTTATAATCGATCATTATTAAATATTTCCTCCATAGCTGAAGAGCATTAACATAACATTGAATATAAATAAAATGCTTATTAAAGTTCGTACAAAAGATCATATTATTATATACTGTTTATATAAATACAAGCTCTAAATGTACAATGTAAATGAGTAAAGAAAAGACATATTTATAATATGTACAATTATTCATATATTTACTAATATTGAAAGTTAACTAATGCAATGAATCTGTGATATCTATCAACAATTGTCAACAATTGGAAAAATGGATAAATGAATATTTTAAGCTACTAAGATGCATAGAATATCACGTTCAAAATGAAATCTTGATTAATTTTTTACGATATATAATCAAGAGCATCAGAACTGACAACATCACTCATGTGAAGGCAGAAATAAAATTTAATTCATTTAAGTTGTTTAAAGTTACAATAATTTCAATTTTGAGGAAAAATGATGAACAAGTTACTAACTTAGGGAAGAATAACTTTTATAATATATAAATGGCTGCAAAAACACTTAAGCAATTAACCTTAAGCAAGGCGATGAAGATGTGTTTAAGCTAGGTCAGTTTGATAAAATTTGATAGCGCAATAGGGCAACTATGTAAAGGAACGGAACTTTTATTACATTTTAAAGAGGCATAATAACATACAATAGAAGGGGAATTTGTTATTGGTTTCAAATTTTTGATTGATAAGCCTCGCCCTTTTCTAGCACAGACACTTGGGGTGTGGAGCTCAAAACGCCTTTAAAATCCAAATAAAATGCATATTTGTCAATCCCAGCACAGCACATGTACTGATCATATATATATATATATATTCTAGCACAGACGCCGTTTTTCTCCATTGACAAAATCTTTCGATAAATTCAAACGTGGCCCCAGCTTTTCCGTGTGCAAAATGCGCAGCGCTTTTTAGTTTGGGAACCACATAATCAGATGGCTTCGTTCATAGCCGACTGGCACGTTTGAAATTATCGAAAGATTTTGTCAATGGAGGAAAACGGCGATAATCTTGATGTTTATTTCGGCTGTTGTGTTGTTTATATTACCGTTGAAGTTTAAAATTGACCATCATCGTGAAGAATTATATCTTGTGTGTCGATGCACCGAAGGATTATGTGAAAATATTGGAAATGGAATAAAATACAGGGTGATTATGACGGTAGAGGTGCGGATTTTTTCCGGCGAACATTTTTATCTTGTTTATTATTATAGATGTTGAAATATGATTTTTTTACAAAACGGCTTATATTAAGTTTTTTGTTATATATGATCAGTACATGTGCTGGGATTGACAAATATGCATTTTATTTGGATTTTAAAGGCGTTTTGAGCTCCAAACCCCAAGTGTCTGTGCAAAAGTTCATATATACAGTTTATATAAATACAAGATCTAAATGTACAATATAAATTAGTAAAGAAAAGGCATATTTATAATATGTACAAATATTCATATATTTACTCATATTGAAAGTTAACTAATGCAATGAATCAGTGATATCTATCAACAATTGTCAACAATTGGAAAAATGAATAAATGAATATTGTAAGCTACCAAGATGCATAGAATATCACGTTCAAAGTGAACTCTTGATTAATTTTTACGATTTATATATAATGAAGAGCATCAGAACTGACAAAATCATGCACTCATGTGAAGGGAGAAATAAAATTTAAATCATTTAAGTTGTTTAAAGTTACAATAATTTCAACTTTGAGGAAAGATGATGAACAAGTTACTAACTTAGGGAAGAATAACTTTTATAATATATAAATGGCTGCAAAAACACTTAAGCAATTAACCTTAAGCAAGGCGATTAAGATGTGTTTAAGCTAGGACAGTTTGATAAAATATAATAGCGCAATAGGGCAAACTATGTAAAGGAACGGAACTTTTATTACATTTTAAAGAGGCATTATAACATAAAATAGAAGGGGAATTTGTTATTGGTTTTAAATTTTTAATTGATAAGCTTCGCCCTTTTCTAGCAAAGACACTTGGGGTGTGGGGCTCAAAACGACGCCTTTTAAATCCAAATAAAATGCATATTTGTCAATCCCAGCACATGTACTGATCATATATATCAAAAAACTTAATATAAGCCGTTTTGAAAAAAAAATCATATTTCAACTTCTATAATAATACACAAGATAAAAATGTTCTCCGGAAAAAATCCGCACCTCTACCGTCATAATCACCCTGTATTTTATTCCATTTCCAATTTTTTCACATAATCCTTTGGTCCATCAACACAGAAGATATTATTCTTCACGATGGTCAATTTTAAACTTCAACGGTAATATAAACAACGCAACAGCCGAAATAAACATCAAGATTATCGCCGTTTTACTACATTTACAAAATATTTCAATAAATTCAAACGCGGCCCCAGCTTTCGATATAATAATTTTTCATTATAGACGTTGAAATATGATTTTTTTTTTCAAAACGGCTTATATTAAGTTTTTATGCTCCCACAAAGTGGGGAGCATATAGCGTTGCACTTGTCCGTCCGTCCATACGTCATTTTGGGTTTAGGGGCTATATAACAGTAAGGGGAAGAAAAGAGAACAATAGGTTAATTCCGTGATCAAAGGGTTTATGGGCTAGTAGCCCTTAAGAACACAAAGAAAATAACAAAGAAAATAGCCCCTAAACCCAAAATGTTGGAACGTCCGTCCGTACGTCTGTCCGTACGTCCCGAAATCTTGTGAAGGCAAATCCTCTTAAACCGGATGGCAGATTTTGCTTAAACTTCCAGGGATGAACAACCTTAATGTGTAGATGGTAGTAAAGGAAGGAATTTTTGCTGCAACCAAATTGAACAGAATTATGGCCCTTTGTTGATTTTTTTACTTTATACCATAAAGAAATTTTGTGAACGCAACTTCTCTTAAACCGGATGACAGATTTTGCTTAAATTTCCAGGGATGAACAACCTTAATGTGTAGATGGAAGTAGAGGAAGGAATTTTTTCTGCGACCAAATTTAACAGAATTATGACCCTTTATTTTTTTTATACTATATACCATATTTTGTGAATGCAACTCCTCTTAAACCGGTGCACATCTGCACTGTGGGGGGGGGGGGCATCCGTGTTCTTTGGACACAGTTCTAGTTTTGATATATATGATCAGTACATGTGCTGGGATTGACAAATATACATTATATTTGGATTTTAAAGGCGTTTTGAGCTCCACACCCCAAGTGTCTGTGTTTTCTAGCACATATCAGCCTCGTCTGATTAAATTGATATCAAAAGACAGTAATTCTGATTCGTTATTTTTTATTTATAGATTGGCATTACATTAAATTTCGGACAATATATGACAATAGGGCGACTGACTGGTAAAAATGAATTGTCCGAATTTCGTTTATGTTGGTTGTTTAATGTTACTTTTTTAAATTTGAAGTTTCTCCGCATGTATATATATTTAATAGATTTGATTTTAATATCATTTTTCAAGATATAAATGACTGTTACAACAATTCCTGTCTAAATGACGGTACATGTATTGACGGAGTCAACAATTATACCTGTATATGCCCAGAAGGATTCTCTGGAAGGAATTGTGAAACAGGTATCTTTGAATTCACAGAATACTACAGCTACATGTTATTAAGAGTTTGAATATCAAATAACAATATGTTTTCTGACAGATGAGGAAACTTTAATTCTAAATTTGTTTATTTACACGATGGACATAGAATATGTATCATTTACTGTAACGTGAGCATTTTATAATCAATCTATTCTTTATTTCCTCCGTAACTGAAGAGCATTAACATAATATTGAATATAACACACTTATTTAAGTTCGTACAAAAGATCATATATACAGTTTATATAAATACAAGATCTAAATGTACAATATAAATGAGTAAAGAAAAGGCATATTTATAACAGTACAAATATTCATATATTTACTCATATTGAAAGTTAACTAATGCAATGAATCTGTGATATCTACCAACAATTGTCAACAATTGGAAAAATGAATAATTGAATATTTTAAGCTACTTAGATGCATAGAATATCACGTTCAAACTGACCTCTTGATATATATCAAAAGCATCATAACTGACAAAATCACTCATGTGAAGACAGCAATAAAATTTAATCATTTAAGATGTTTAAAGTTACAATAATTTCAATTTTGAAGAAAGATGATGAACAAGTTACTAACTTAGGGAAAAATAACTTTTATAATATATAAATGGCTGCAAAAACACTTAGGTAATTAACCTTAAGCAAGGCAATTAAAATGTGTTTAAGCTAGGTCAGTTTGATATTATTTGATAGCGCAATAGGGAAAACTATGTAAAGGAACGAACGGAACTTTTATTACATTTTAAAGAGGCATTATAACATACAATAGAAGGGGAATTTGTTATTGATTTTAATTTTTAATTGATAAGCCTCGCCCTTTTCTAGCATAGACTCTTGGGGTGTTGAGCACAAAACGCCTTTAAAATCCAAATAAAATATTTGGATTTTAAAGGCGTTTTGAGCTCCACAACCCAAGTGTCTGTGTTTTCTAGCACATATCAGCCTCGTCTGATAAAATTGATATCAAAAGACAGTAATTCTGATTCGTTATTTTTTATTTATAGATTGGCATTACATTAAATTTCGGACAATATATGGCAATAGGGCGACTGACTGGTAAAAATGAATTGTCCGAATTTCGTTTATGTTGGTTGTTTAATGTTACTCGGTTTTTAAAATTGAAGTTTCTCTGCATGTATATATATTTAAAATATTTGATTTTAATTTCATTCTTCAAGATATAAATGACTGTTACAACAATTCCTGTCTTAATGACGGTACATGTATTGACGGAGTCAACAATTATACCTGTATATGCCCAGAAGGATTCTCTGGAAGGAATTGTGAAACAGGTATCTTTGAATTCACAGAATACTACAGCTACATGTTATTAAGAGTTTCAATATCAAATAACAAAATGTTTTCTGACAGATAAGGACACTTGAATTCTAAATTTGTTTATTTACACGATGGACATAGAATATCTATCATTTACTGTAACGTGAGCATTTTATAATCAATCTTTATTCTTTATTTCCTCCATAACTGAAGAGCATTAACATAATATTGAATATAACACACTTATTAAAGTTCGTACAAAAGATCATAGACACTTGGGGTTTGGAGCTCAAAACGCCTTTAAAATCCAAATAAAATGCATATTTGTCAATCCCAGCACATGTACTGATCATATATATCAAAAAACTTAATATAAGCCGTTTTGAAAAAAATCATATTTCAACATCTATAATAATACACAAGATAAAAATGTTCGCCGGAAAAAATCCGCACCCTACCGTCATAATCACCCTGTATTTTATCTAGTTTTGATATATATGATCAGTACATGTGCTGGGATTGACAAATATACTTTTTATTTGGATTTTAAAGGCGTTTTGAGCTCCACACCCCAAGTGTCTGTGTTTTCTAGCACATATCAGCCTCGTCTGATTAAATTGATATCAAAAGACAGTAATTCTGATTTGTTATTTTTTATTTATAGATTGGCATTACATTAAATTTCGGACAATATATGACAATAGGGCGACTGACTGGTAAAAATGAATTGTCCGAATTTCGTTTATGTTGGTTGTTTAATGTTACTTTTTTAAATTTGAAGTTTCTCCGCATGTATATATATTTAAAAGATTTGATTTTAATTTCATTTTTCAAGATATAAATGACTGTTACAACAATTCCTGTCTTAATGACGGTACATGCATTGACGGAGTCAACAATTATACCTGTATATGTCCAGAAGGATTCTCTGGAAGGAATTGTGAAACAGGTATCTTTGAATTCACAGAATACTACAGCTACATGTTATTAAGAGTTTGAATATCAATTAACACAAAATGTTTTCTGATAGATATTTTTTCTAAATTTGTTTATTTACACGATGGACATAGAATATCTATCATTTACTGTAACGTGAGCATTTTATAATCAATCTTTATTCTTTATTTCCTCCATAACTGAAGAGCATTAAAATAATATTGAATATAATACACTTATTAAAGTTCGTACAAAAGATCATATATACAGTTTATATAAATACAAGATCTAAATGTACAATATAAATTAGTAAAGAAAATACATATTTATAATATGAAGAAACATTCATATAATTTCTCATATTGAAAGATAACTTACGCAATCAATCTGTAATATCTATCAACAATTATCAATTGAAAAAAATGAATAAATGAAAAATTAAAGCTACTCAGATGCTCAGATGCATAGAATATCACGTTCAAGGTGAAATCTTGACTAATTTTTACGATAATAATACAATTATTAAGTGTTTCATATGTGTTTTAAAATGATTTTGACACATTTTGTATATGTGTATATACATGTATTTGATATCTGTAAACTGTGTCATTTCCACTATGCTATCAACTTAATGTTCTAATTATTTGTATTCTTTTCATTTTTCAAAAAAAAGCCTTAATACCACCATTATGCATGGCAAACAATAACTGTTTTCAGACAGCTTCAGAGTGTGAACAATCTGGAACTGGTGAGTTGTTTATCAATGTTAAATAATGCCTCAGCCGATGTGGGCGTGAACGGTAACTTGCATGTTCCTTTACCGTTCATGAACAGGCACAAAGCACTAAGTCTGCAACATTTTCTATTACATATTATGTCGTTTGTGCATTCTTTAGGGATCCTTAATTACTCTTTATTTTAACACTTTGTCTAAAACAATGTCTAGCGGTCAACTACAAAAGTAAACAGAAGTTGAATTACTCTCTTGTTTACGTTTTAATTAGTTGAGCTGCGTCACGACAAAACCAACATAATGGGTTTGCGACCAGCATGGATCCAGACCAGCCTGTGCGTAGGCTGGTCTGGAACCATGCTGGTCGCAAACCCATTATGTTGGTTTTGCCGTGACGCGGCTCATTTATTTTCATAAGACTTACAGTTTACTTATCTAGAACATAAGGGTATTGCGCGTGTCTATCCTTCTAAATGTATATATAATCATTCTGAAAATATTTCTATAAAACATGTTCAGTTATGATATTATATATACATATTACATAATTTATAGGTCAACCCATCTAGTATTTTTATTACAACATACCTTTAATATCTAATATGTTCAATATACATGTGCGTGAAGTTAGCCGGACAGCCGGAACAGCCGGAGCAGCCAGAACAAATTTTCGTTAAGTCCGGCTGTTGCGGCTACTCCGGCTAGCCGGAATCCGGTTCCGGCTGAACAGGCTAGCCAGAAATGTTACAGTAAATCCTGTGCAAGAGACCATTCATTTATTTAATGATGAAGTTTCACATTACGTATCACATCGATACTTGGTTCTTCAGGCTAGCTAGAATAACTGAAATCAAGAGTACTTCAGATGAAAAAAATCAGACATATTCTCAGAAAATGAGAGTCATCCATGGTGTGTCCGGGTGTCCGCGGGTAAAGGTGTGTCCGTCGGGAATACTCTGGTATTTTGCCGACGTTGAGCCAAAAATCGTACTAGACAGCTCATATCTGGCCAATTCCGGCTGGCCCCTGTGGGGACCAGAATCAATTCCGCATAACCGCATATGGTGGGATGGTTAGGGGGTCTGACCGGGTGTCCGCGGGTAAAGGTGTGTCCGTCGGGAATACTCTGGTATTTTGCCGACGTTGAGCCAAAAATCGTACTAGACAGCTCATATCTGGCCAATTCCGGCTGGCCCCTGTGGGGACCAGACTCAATTCCGCAGAACCGCATATGGTGGGATGGTTAGGTGGTCTGACCGGGGGTCCGCGGGTATAGGTGTGTCCGTCGGGAATACTCTGGTATTTTGCCGACGTTGAGCCGAAAATCGTACTTGACAGCTCATATCTGGCCAGTTCCGGCTGGCCCCTGTGGGGACTAGACTCAATTCCACAGAACCGCATATGGTGGGATGGTTAGGGGGTCTGACCGGGTGTCCGCGGGTATAGGTGTGTCCGTCGGGAATACTCTGGTATTTTGCCGACGTTGAGCCGAAAATCGTACTAGACAGCTCATATCTAGCCAATTCCGGCTGGCCCCTGTGGGGACCAGACTCAATTCCGCAGAACCGCATATGGTGGGATGGTTAGGGGGTCTGACCGGGTGTCCGCGGGTAAAGGTGTGTCCGTCGGGAATACTCTGGTATCCTGCCTCCTTATATGTTAATATTTTTTCATTAATGTTATGTCTCTCCCTTTTATCATTTTTGTTCATTTGTGAAATCTGACCTTTGTAAATTAGAAATTTTCTTAAACAGAAGATAACGATGTGCGTGAAGTTAGCCAGACAGCCGGACAGCCGGAGCAGCCGGAACAAATTTTCGTTAAGTCCGGCTGTTCCGGCTACTTCGGCTAGCCGGAATCCGGTTCCGGCTGAACAGGCTAGCCAGAAATGTTACAGTAAATCCTGTGCAAGAGACCATTCATTTATTTAATGATGAAGTTTCACATTACGTATCACATCGATACTTGGCTCTTCAGGCTAGCTAGAATAACCGAAATCAAGAGTACTTCAGATGAAAAAAAATCAGACATATTCTCAGAAAATGAGAGTCGTCCATGGTGTGTCCGGGTGTCCGCGGGTATAGGTGTGTCCGTCGGGAATACTCTGGTATCCTGCCTCCTTATATGTTAATAATTTTTCATTACTGTTGTGTCACTCCCTTTTATCATTTTTGTTAAATTGTGTAAATTAGAAATTTTCTTAAACAGAAGATAACGACATATTTGCAAATAATATTATTTTGATGAGTTTTCCCGCATTTTTTCCCAGTCATTTGAAACTTGATTCTAAGCTCTGAAACTTGATACATAGCACATAAAGATATTTAGAAGCTCAACTATCTGATATAATCTGAAATGTGATTTTTATTTGTAAATTTTAAATAACACTCTAAAACTAAATTTATACTGAATTACAAATGGTGATAATATTTAAAGGGAGACGACTTTGTCAATTAGATACATCAACGCTGAGCATTACGCGGTTTTTCATGATTGAATAGAGCATTCACCATGCCCATATATTAAATTATATAATGATGAATCAAATAGACCAATGTTTGAGGAAAGCAGGCAATTTTCTAAAATATTTTTATTTTATAGTTTCCTTGTTCAAACTGCCGTGCTATCCGAGGCATATTCTACATGTACTTCATACAGTAGAGTCTCTGTTGTTAAGATCATCCCGGAATTAAGACCATTCTGCTATTTAGACCATTTAATTAAAAGAACAGTATTTTCTGCTCTTTATGTCAATGGTTACTTGATTCAGAATTAAGATCACCCTGCTTATCCACTTTAAAAACCACCAGATTCAGTCCTAAATTCCTTATTTTAATCTTTTTTTAAACCCACTATATATTGAGACCTCTGATGTTTAATTTTGCTTTCGGCACATTATATGTGCAAAGAGTTCATTTCTTATATGATAGATGAATTATGCACATCATACAATAATTAATATTTAAATCAGACCAAATTGAATTTTATACAGTAGAATCTCTACTCAAGACCACCCCGGTATTAAGACCAACCCGCTATGAAGACCTTTTATAAGAACGGAATTTTCTGTTCTTTATGTCAATGGTTACATGATGCAGCATTAAGACCGCTTATCCATTTTTAAGATCACCAAATTATGTCCAAATTATTTGTTTTGTTTTTTATTTGACCCCACTACTACTACTACTACTACTACTACTACTACTACTACTACCACTACCACTACCACTACCACTACTACTACTACTACCACCACCACTACAACCACTACTACCACCACCACTACTACTACCACTACCACTACCACCACTACTACTACTACTACTATTGAGAGCACTGATTTAAAGTCAACACCCACCTAAACCTAAAATTTGTTGTTATGTTGTAACCATCTGCTTGAATGTTCTTGGGCATGATACTTGATTTCACAAGGTGTCAAAACACCTTATATTTTGGGGGACATTGTATGAAATAAGATGAGAAAATAGATTTTAAAGTGGTTTAATGTTGCTTAAGCATATAGAGTTTTCGAAAAATTTATTGTTTTATTTGATGAATGAATTTTTTACATCATATAATAATTGATATTGAAATCAGGCTAAATAGAATTTGATATTTAATTTCTTCAGAAATATGTTTTCTTTTCATCAGATGTAACATTATATTGTATTTGCATGTTAAGATACATATTGCTTGTTCAAACAAAATGACTAAAATAGACCATTGTCATAAAGTTCGTAAGAAATGATAAGAATATTCACAATTAAGACCACCCCGCAATTAAGACCACTTTAGTCCAGTCCCGATGGTGGTCTAAATCGAGGGTTTTTACTGAATAAGCTTTTCTTCTGAAATTTGTTTAGCTCTAATCAGATTAAATATTATAACATACTTTGTATTTGTAGGTAATAGAGTCATGGTCATAAAGTATTTAAGCTAAGAATATCAACAATTAAGACCAACCCTGACCAACGACCACTTTGGTTCAGTCACGATGTTTGTCTTAATTGAGGGTTTTTACCTTAGTTTATCTCCAGCCCACCCCTTTCTGTCCTCTATATAACATCGTTTGAATTCTTCTTAATTTCTTAATTCTGAAAAATCAATTTTGTATTCTTGATTTTTCCTTTTTAGTTTGTTCATGGTGCTCTTCACTTCGACATAATTGTAACAAACCACATGAAAATAGTTATTGAAAAATTACACAAATACCAAAGTACCCGTTTAATATATGCCTGTAATGATTTGTATTGATCATATTAAAAAATGAAAATTAGATAATAATTAAAGGAAAAAGCTTAATAGAGAAGGTTAACAAGATCAGCTTAAAATGAATAGAATAACATCGTACATGTATTTGATTTCATTTTAAAAGTTTGTATCTTCATCTTAAGGCCTCAACAGACGGTAGAATTTAGTTGTACAGAACTAATTAGAGATAAGATGTACAATTTTCGAATCTATAAAACACTTGCATTCAGACGGTAATTCTACACTGTAAGAATCATCTGAGGTTTCCCCTACAAAGGATCTCTTTACATTGATCCTTTACATACATGTACTTTACTCACTAAATACTTTTTCGCCATGAGTAATGATTGAAACACCTCCATTAAAAAAAGAAGAAAAAATTAAAATATATATATATATGTATATATATATTATATTTTTTTTTTTTTTTTTTTTTTTTTTTTTTTTTTAATGTGAAGCCTGACGGAGACTTAAACCTGGGACCCTCGGAAAACCGTACTGCGGCTCTGCTGACTAAGCTATCTGGTCGCCTACAAACTACCTCCCCTCTCCTAATAAGAGAACAATTCAATACAGTGACATAATCATTTTCGGAATAATTTGGGATTCGAACATAACACAACTTTGGGACTCCTGAAGAGTTTTTCAACATCATTTTTACCCCATCTTACTACTATGTTTAACGTTTAGCCCTAATTGTTCTGGAATTTCATTCATTACACCCATTATCAGGAGATAATTTGGTTATCTGTTACTTGTCATTGTGGGAGGTCTATAAAAATCGGTACGACAAGATTTTCAAGATAGAACATGTCCTATCCCTTACATCTAGACATAAGGTTTCCGAAATCAAGAAATAGTAGCCTTCACACATTAATATTTGTCTGTACATCTTAGTTTTAATTGGTGTTGTACTTCAATATCCTACCGTCTGTTGAGGCCTTTACAGCAAGACTCGTTATCATTGATAAACCTAACCTTAACATATACTAACTGTTGAATGTCACCCCCGCCTGCACCCCCCCCCCCTCCCCCCCCCTCCGGAATCTATTATATAACAAGTCTTTGTATTTACAGACATTTGTGGTGCGGGGGTTTCACAGTTGGTACTGGAGGGGGTAGGTAGGGGTAGGTTTCCGTCTGCCATGATATTCTTACAAATAAAACACTTCTGTGTCGCACATTACTCAGTTGTGAAATAGTCCGTTTAATCTTTCAGTAATTATTCATCTTTGGTATTTATTTAAAAATCCTTTTGGCATCATAAACACACAACTCAGTAAGTCCTTTTTTTTTGTTTTTAATATAGTTTCCTTTTATTTTCATATTTACATCAACAGTTCTGACCGGTCAAAATAACAAATATATATATATTCATGTACATTAAAATGCACCGCAGAAAACTGCGGCACTAACACTTTAAACTTAAACCGTCACATGTTATGTGTCTGACTGCCTGAATCCTCCTATCTCAAAAAGTTCTTCTCATTTATTAATACAAAAATAATTGTAACAAAGGTTTCAATAATTAACCAATGAAAAAATGACCCTTAAACAAGAAAATATTAACCAATGAAAATACATTTTATCAAATATAAAATTAAAGATTTGACCAATAAAAATGGTTCGATTAAGACTGATTAACACGCCAGATGTCAAAAGTCAGCGGCCTGTTAATTCCTTTCTTTAAGTCAAACAGATAATCAGATAAGAAAACTTCAAATAAATGTCGTAGATAAAATTAATGATAATAATCATGTTGTCATACATGTGACGTAAAGATAAATGTGTCAGACACGTAAATTGCAATAAACATGTCAGAGGTCTGGCTAATTGATAATCTACATATTTCTGAATTTCAATAATTTAAAAACTTTTTATAACATAAACAAGAAAGTATAATAATTTTACGAAAAGTATTTTGAAAGAATCAAATGAAAAAAATACAGCATAACATCACCTCCTCCTCTATTTTACTTTATTCCATAAAGTGAGACGTTCCTTATATATATTAAATTTAAACAATAAAAGTGATTGTATTATGCGCTTATGTAGATTGCTAATTCTCAACACATTGTTCCGTTTTTATTAATCAAAGTTACTTTCTAAGTGGAATACCACAAACAAGATGAATGATAAAATTCATTTAAAAAAAATAAGAATAAATATGCATGATGATTTTCTTTTAAACACAAATATTTATATATATAATCATTTTCTAAAAGGTCATATTTTTAAAATGAATTTTATCATTTTTCGGCTGCACAACACATTTCCCATATACAGTTTCAGTGGGATGTCTTGATAGTGTAAAAACAGAAAAATATGATTTACCACAATAAATAAGTTGAGCATGTTATATAATTGTATAAAATGATTGGGCATTGACTGTGTTGATAATTATTTGGCCACATACTTCTTTCATGTAAATGACTTAAAACATACCACTATCTAAAAGGAAATGTCGGATTCATCTAAAGTTGAAACCGTGAATTCACTTTACCTATACTCTACATCCGCAGAAAGACATTTAAAAAAAATGCAAATTAAGAAGAAGACATTTCAAACTATCATCAGACATAAAAAAATTAAACATGGCTGCGTAAAGATAACAATCATAAATTATTAGTAACTCCTAACTTATTCGTGCAACGCTTTATACTTTTCGTGAAAATTCCTGTTGTTGAAATCGTGAATTAGAGAAGTTTAAATTGTAAACTTGTGCAGTTGAAATCGTGAATTCATGAATTCATGAAGTTAAAATCGTAAAGTCGAAATTTGAAAGTTGAAATCATGAACTCGTGCAGTTGAAATCGTGAATTCATGAAGTTGAAGTTGTGAATTTCTGAACTTTAAATCGTATATCTCGTGATTTCCGTATGTTGAAAACGTTTACTCACGAAGTTGAATTCGTGAAATCACAAAAATATAATCGGGAATTCATGTAGTTGAAATGTCCCCACTGTTCTTTCGTGCATAAGAATAAAAGTTTATGGGTTTCTGTTGAACTGAACCTTTGGGTCAAAAGAGAATGGGGTCAGCCGGAAATGGCAAAGATATGAGCTGAAATGACCATTTATTGTACGATTTTCGACTCTAAGTCGGCAAAATACCAGAGTATTCCTGACGGACACACCAATACCCGCGAACACACGGTCAGCCCCATAAACACTTCCACTATATGGCATTCTGTGGAATTGGTTCTGGGTATCACAGGGGACATTTAAGGAAAATGTTAAAATATGATCTAAAATGATCATTTATATTTTGATATTTGGCTTAACGTAAGCAAAATACCAGAGTATTTCTGGCAGACACAAATAAACCAGCGAACACACGGTCCCCCTAACCATCCAAATATATGAGATTCTGCGAAACTGAGGCTGGACCTCACAGGGTTTCAGCCGAAATAGGCGAGATATGAGTTGAAATGACCATTTATAGGACGATCTTCGGCTCCACGTCGGCAAAATGCTACAGCATTCCCGACGGACACACCTTTGCCATCCCACCATAGGGGGGTTCTGTGCAATTGAGGCTGAGCCTCACAGGGGTTAAACTCCCTAACCTTCCCACCATATGGGGTTCTGTGCAATTGAGGCCGGGCCTCACAGGGGTCAGCCGGAAATGGCCAAATATGAGTTGAAATGACCATGTATAGTACGATGTTCGGGTCAACGTCGGCAACATACAAAAGTATTCCCGACGGACACACCTATGCCAGCGTACATACGGTCAGACCCCTAACCATCCCACAATATGGGGGGTTCTGTGCAATTGAGGCTGAGCCTCACAGAGGGCAGCCGTGATTGGCGAGATATGAGTTGAAATGACCATG
Source organism: Ruditapes philippinarum (assembly GCF_026571515.1). Lineage (NCBI taxonomy): Eukaryota > Metazoa > Mollusca > Bivalvia > Venerida > Veneridae > Ruditapes > Ruditapes philippinarum. Next base: position 141,535 of record NW_026857726.1, read on the forward strand.
TATAGAAGGATTTTCGGCTCAACGTCGGCAAAATACCAAAGTATTCCCGACGGACACACCTTTGCCAGCGGATCACGGTTAAACTCCCTAACCTTTCCACCATATGGGTTTCTGTGCAACAGAGGCTGAACCTCACAGGGGTTAGCCGGAAATGGCCAGGTATGAGTTGAAACGACCATTTATAGTACGATCTTCGGCTCAACGTCGGCAAAATGCTACAGCATTCCCGGCGGCGAACCTTTGCCAGCGGTCCCACGGTCACAATTTGCACGACACAAATACTCATAAAATTGTTCCTGGATTATTTTCTCATCTTAAATAGCCTTCATTTTGGTATTATGGCCAGCCGGAATAGCCAGAGATCGAGGTGATAAATGATTTGAAACTACATTATGGAATTAACCAATTGTATTTTACACAGGTTTTGTCTGTATATTCTCTGGCTAGCCGATTCAGCTGGAACCGGATTCCGGCTAGCCGGAGTAGCCGGAACAGCCGGACGAAACAAAATATTGTTCCGGCTGTCACGGCTGCTCCGGCTGTCTGGCTAACTTCACTAACATCAATATACACAATGAGAATAAAGTGTTAATTTTTACATTGAAAGGAAAATAATTTCCATTCACTAAAAATAATACATCTCTTCTAGGCTGTTACGTAGCGGTACAAGCTCAAGCTGAACTTATCTCGAATACATGGTCAAGTGAGTTTAGGGACTCGTACTTTTCTACTACCACAGTCGCCGATTGTCGATTTCTTTGCCTAAGAAATACAGGCTATCGTTGTGTTGCATTTTCTATTGACCCAACAACAACACTTTGCTACTCATATAGCACTACACCTGCAGAGGGGTTGGTTACACAATATTCAAATACTGATGACCTCTACGTACTGAGATGCTCAAGCTGTTAGAATGCGGAAGATTATTGACTCTGAAAATGGACTTTGTATTGCTATTACTTTTATCTAATGAAACATGCTTGAAGCCAACGTTTAAAAATAAATATATGAACAGTATGTACATGAATTAAAAGAATTGCAAAACAAAACTGAAATAACTTATCCAATAGCATTCAGAAAAGTCTTCGTTTTAAATTACTGATAGCAGTTGTGTTATTCCAACTTATTCAAAGTACATTCAATTGTATTTGTTTGTAATTGAAAATGTGTCGTTATAAATTGTGTAATTATCAATGAATGGTGGCACTTTTTCATTATCCCTCATGTACAGACTCAATTAAACTGAGTCTGCAATTTTCATGTAATTTTGTTGTCATTAATGCTTCGAGGGATCACACTTTTTTTCCAGAGTTTCAAGAGCTGTCAACATTTCACTGAATTCAGTAGCTTCGCCTTAAAGAGAATACATTGTTGTTTTATTACGTTTTTAACTGCCTAGTTTATACCAGAGACTCGGAAATTATGAAAAGTCTTGAAATTTAATTATTTGTACGGTGTCCTTCACCGTAGATCTGCGAGATAATAATATGATGTTATGATACATGTCCATTGTTGAGTAAAAGCAGGTATACAAAACTGGGAGCCTTACCTTTATAAATCAACATGATGTGATTTTTGGGCATTTTTTTCGAATTTGGGCATGGTTCAATATTCCCGAAAGTCACAAAAACTTGACGATAAAAAATCATTTCAAACAACCAGTCATCTAAATCCAGTATATTAACCATATCCAATAATATTTTCCTGGCCATTCGAAACTTAATCTTTAGAAGTGTTATGTGTCTTACATAGAATATATTCGAGAATATACCGTTCCACGATTAAAGATATTCGGTTTGGTTTTTAAAACTTTTTATGTAATGCTGATATATCTATTTTTTGTACTCGCTTTATTGCATAGTATGGTTTCATTCCCTCTTACATATGTCCTGTTTATAATGTCCGAGTCTTCAATTAATGGAGAATTTCGGGGATTTTAATCGCAAAAAAAAGCAGTCTATTATTTCAGAATAAAAATTGTTGTTTTTTACAGGAAAAGGCATGTTCGAAAAATAAGACATATAAAATTGACATGCGATACATATATATGAGCCATGTCCATTATAACAGTACTACTGTTTTAAACATTTCGTGTTGTAAAATGTTTATCTTTGTTTATCTTTTATATATAGGAACATACAAAACATTGCGAAAGAGCTATTTGACATAATAATGATGCTGAGAGACGAAAAATATCCGTAAACTACGGTGTCCTTATCGTGCCATTTAGAATGTCGTCCGTCGCGTCTAAGGGTAGACACACGACAATGCGAAGTGACATCGCGACAATGCGAAGCGACGCTCGACAACGCGAAGCGATATGCGACAATGCGAAGCGACGCTCGACAGTGTCAAACGATATGTCGCACTGTCGCCTAGAAATGTCGCGGTAAAAAAGGGCGACATTTAAGAAATGTCGCTTCGCGTTGTCGAGTGTCGCTTCGCATTGTCGAGCGTCGCTTCGCGTTGTCGCGATGTCACTTCGCGTTGTCGCGATGTCACTTCGCGTTGTCGCATTGTCACTTCGCATTGTCGAGTGTCGAGGTTGGTAGAAGTGCATACCACGACACTCGACAATGCGAAACGACAACGCGACAATGCGATACGACGCTCGACAATGCGAAGTGACACTCGACATCGCGAAGCGACATTTTTCAAATGTCGAGTAAATGTCGCGTTATTTTTATGATTTTTACACCGCGACGCTCAACATTGCGAAGCGACACTCGACAATGCGAAGCGACACTCGACAACGCGAAGCGATACTCGACAACGCGAAGCGACACTCGACAATGCGAAGCGACATTTGGAATAATATCGTATCGCATTGTCGTGCGTCTACCGGTGCTTGGTCAGAATTTACTAACTCACCGACAAACGGTGCGATCATGGAAGGGGTCGCACTAAACTGCTGACGAATTAGCTGACGATATAGATATATAGGAAACTGCTGACCAGTTAAATAAAGAAGGATTATCGGAAAATGCTGACCAGTTACACAAAGAAGGGAAACATTGAAGGTGTGAAGTTATATAAACACGCCGTAGGGGGTAATAAAAAGATGGGAAATTACTTTTATTCTTTTAATTATATTTTTAATTTTTGCATTTATATGACTATGTTTATAATCTAAATTAATATATACATTTAAAGTACCATAATATCATACATTTTAACACGGATTTACATTACTACATGTAATATAAATCCGTGATTTTAGAAGGATATATTAAACAGCTTTTTATACCTCTAAAGATATGCAAAAATTTGAATTAATGTTTTATAAAGAATTATGATGTTATGAGTTTTATCAAAATCTCTTGTTAGTGATATTTCAATAGAAAAATCTTGTAACGGAAAAAAAATGTATTTTCAAAAGCAATAATTGCAATTTGAATTAATATTAAATAAGTCAGCAGTGTTTTAACTTAATTAAATGTCGACAAAATTTTTATACAAAATATTGAATTTCGTACATTATAAAATGAATTAAAATTTCACGACAAAAATATATTTTTTCTATATTTCTAACTGGTCAGCAGTTTCCCTATATATTTAACTGGTCAGCAGATTCTACTACATGTCTATATGTTTAACTGGTCAGCATTTTTCTCGCCTGAATGTAAAGAGCGTTAAATTTGCTAACCATATAGAATAAGAGAGTTTTACGGCTTAAATCAATTTGAAATAACATTAAATTGGTCAGCAGTGTTTTTACTTAATTAAATGTCGACATAATTTTATAAAATAAATTGAATTTGCATACATAATAAAAATGAATTACAATTTCACGGCAAAATATATTTTTCTCTATATATCTAACTGGTCAGCAGTTTCCCTATATATCTAACTGGTCAGCAGATTCTACTATATATGTTTAACTGGTCAGCATTTTCTCGCCTGAATGTAAAGAGCGTTTAATTTGCTGACCATATAGAATAAGAGAGTTTTACGGCTTAAATCAATTTGAAATAACATTAAATTGGTCAGCAGTGTTTTTACTTAATTAAATGTCGACATAATTTTATAAAATAAATTGAATTTGCATACATAATAAAAATGAATTACAATTTCACGGCAAAATATATTTTTCTCTATATATCTAACTGGTCAGCAGTTTCCCTATATATCTAACTGGTCAGCAGATTCTACTATATATGTTTAACTGGTCAGCATTTTCTCGCCTGAATGTAAAGAGCGTTAAATTTGCTGACCATATAGAATAAGAGAGTTTTACGGCTTAAATCAATTTGAATTAACATTAAATTGGTCAGCAGTGTTTTTACTTAATTAAATGTCGACAAAATTTTATACAATATATTGAATTTCGTACATTATAAAATGAATTAAAATTTCACGACAAAATATATTTTTCTCTATATATCTAACTGGTCAGCAGTTTCCCTATATATCTAACTGGTCAGCAGATTCTACTTTATGTTTAACTGGTCAGCATTTTCTCGCCTGAATGTAAAGAGCGTTAAATTTGCTGACCATATAGAATAAGAGAGTTTTACGGCTTAAATCAATTTGAATTAACATTAAATTGGTCAGCAGTGTTTTTACTTAATTAAATGTCGACATTATTTTACAAAATATATTAAATTTGCATAATGAGTAACAATTTCGTAGCATTTAAATATATTTTTCTCTATATATCTAACTGGTCAGCAGATTCTACAATATGGTCAGCATTTTAATAACATATTTTTGACTGTTTATTGTATTTTGTCATAGATAAATCAAGAATGACACGTCGCGTGTGAAATCGATTTTAATATGACCTTGGGGCATATCGATCTCGATAAATTATCAGTTTAATGGATATCTGTGGAAACATGTTGTTTATAATGTAATAAAAGCTTATTAACTATAACAATTAGCACATTATTAATTTTTGTTCAATATTACTTATACAATTATACGAACAACAAATAAGGAAACAGAAATCACTTTATTTCATATTTGCACTAAATACGACATAATAATTATATTTTGTTAAAATATACATTACGTATATGTACATGTATATATTTTTAACCTATGATGCATAGTTTTATACATACTTGAAAACAAATTATGATTTTTCGTACATCATATTTTGACTACTTTTAAAAATTTTAACCAATATATAACACATAGAAGAAAATTCATTAAAGGTACTTAAATAAAATATTATATCAAAATAAATTGAGAAATATACAGTATATATCAATTGAATTTTTTATAATTAATATGTATCATTTGTAATATTGACATCTTGAAAAAAACATTTTTATCAAGTATTTCTCGACCTCGCCTGTAATATCACCAACGGCAATTTGACACCTTCATTGTTTTCCCTTCTTTATCTAACTGGTCAGCAGTTTTCGATAATCCTTCTTTGTTTAACTGGTCAGCAGTTTCCTATATATTCTATATCGTCAGCTAATTCGTCAGCAGTTTAGTGCGACCCCTTCCATGATCGCACCGTTTGTCGGTGAGTTAGTAAATTCTGACCAAGCACCGGTAGACGCACGACAATGCGATACGATATTATTCCAAATGTCGCTTCGCATTGTCGAGTGTCGCTTCGCGTTGTCGAGTATCGCTTCGCGTTGTCGAGTGTCGCTTCGCATTGTCGAGTGTCGCTTCGCAATGTTGAGCGTCGCGGTGTAAAAATCATAAAAATAACGCGACATTTACTCGACATTTTAAAAAATGTCGCTTCGCGATGTCGAGTGTCACTTCGCATTGTCGAGCGTCGTATCGCATTGTCGCGTTGTCGTTTCGCATTGTCGAGTGTCGTGGTATGCACTTCTACCAACCTCGACACTCGACAATGCGAAGTGACAATGCGACAACGCGAAGTGACATCGCGACAACGCGAAGTGACATCGCGACAACGCGAAGCGACGCTCGACAATGCGAAGCGACACTCGACAACGCGAAGCGACATTTCTTAAATGTCGCCCTTTTTTACCGCGACATTTCTAGGCGACAGTGCGACATATCGTTTGACACTGTCGAGCATCGCTTCGCATTGTCGCATATCGCTTAGCGTTGTCGAGCGTCGCTTCGCATTGTCGCGATGTCACTTCGCATTGTCGTGTGTCTACCCTTAGACGCGACGGACGACATTCTAAATGGCACGATAAGGACACCGTAGTAAACGAGGAGACATTGGTGTGATTAGAATTTGGCAGCAATGCATAATGCCGGAATTTAATTCAGCCTTGCCCATACAGATTATTTTCTTCGCTATTATTACATATCATTACTTATATATTAAGAAACAAGATGATATAATCATGAAATACATTGAGCATGTTGTTGTGGAGGTAATATTCCAAGACATGCCATACAATAGTGAAAACATAGTATTATGTAAATACATTTTAACACTAGTTATTTCTACTTTCTGAGCTAATAAATGATTTTGATATTTTTGTTTTAAGTTAATGGGCCCCTAATTGAATATTGATTATTTATACTCTATGCTTTTTCAAATTATTAGTTGACACATTATGCAAAGTAAAGCAATTATATTTAAAAAATATATTTCGCTATCCGTTAATAAGTTAATATACTGCGGGTTTTTTTGTTGTTGATTGTGTGTGTGTGTGTGTGTGTGCGTGTGCGTGTGCGTGTGCGTGTGTGTGTGTGGGTGTGGGTGTGTGTGTGGGTGTGTTTGACCTAAGAACTCACTACATGATTCCAAACGCACACCAATTTAACAACCCACTACATCAGTAACTGTAGTTAGTTGTCAAGGTATGGCAAAAAGCCTTATTTTTATCCACTCTTTCCAAAAAAATTTTAAAAAAGGATAATAATTGATTTGAATGTGTGCATTCATTATTTTTCACACTTCTGAAATGAGTCGGTTTCATTGTCACGCACATTTTCCCAGTATTCGCGCGGAGCATGCGCAAAGAAACCATTATGTCACACGTGAGTACACAACAAAATGGCAGTCATGTAATCGTGTTTATAAATGAGTCAGGGTGTGAACTAAATATTTTACATTTGCACAGGCATATTTTGTATAATCAGTAATATGAACAAAAAAAACAACAATATTTTCACAATGTTATGAAAGTGGGACAAGCCTTACTGCAGGTATCCCGTGATCTTTTTAGGCACAGAGCCGACAGAGACAACGATATCTATATCGTTCAAACAAGCGCAAAAATAAGATGAAATACAAGTTTGGACAAAAGTATAAGCAAATCTTTCAATTAAAAAATCTTACTGATAAACATTCTCTTTTGTTCAGAAATGTAAAATTACCGTGTCGCGGAAAAGAATGACAATTTTGAACTTAGACTAAGAATAATAACAAAATACTAAGTAAACATATTTTCACAAACATGACATTATGCTTAATAAAAAGAATCAATCAATCTAACAAGGCATGGGAAAAGTTGTTAAGTAAACTACTGTGTAACTCTCCAGGAACGATGGTCAGGAACCTACCTCTTATATCACTGATAAACTGTTGAAAAGGGCTTAAAACAAGCAATTGAACCTGGGACAGAAAGATACATGATTAGTCTCAGATGAAACTTACATGGAATTACTTCCCCAAATACCCTTATATGTGAAGTCGGTACCGTAGAGCTGTCATCGAAAGAAATGATATGGATGTATCAGTGACGTTTTTTTGTAAATCGATTATGGATTCAATTTTCTTTAATCGATACTTTCACTAATTATTAAAGATCTATGAGACAAAAAATAACCCGAATAATAAACAGAAACAGGTGCCCTGGACCAAAGGACCTGTCTAAAAACAATAAGTACAGCTTCACAGTTTTGACTGTATTCAGACTTCCAGAATGAATATTTTTTTGTGAAATAAAAATGTTTACAAAATGATCGAATTTTGATAATTATTTGTAAAAAAAATCTGACAGATTTAAATCATTTACATAACTGTCTTGTGATCTGAGGGTCATCATTCGCAAGTATTTTAATTTTAGTCAATGGCCAAAAACATTAAAATTGTGGACAAAAAGAAAGGAAATTAATCAAAGTAAAGTCCAGTTTGGTGACATTTTGGGTTTGTGGAAGAAAAGGTTGTTGTTAACTCAAAATTAGTTGCGTGTAAGATTTGCCATTAGATCATGCCTTTTAGTGGCAACACAACCAACTTGAGATCACATCTTGATGATAAACATTGCTTCTAACAAAAAAAGTTTATTTAGAAATGTTTAAAAAAAATAACATCGTGAACTGTCAAAATGAAATTGAATTTTGTTAATTTGGGGTCATGCTTTGTTTTAAGGTCACCTGACCACAAAGTGGTCAAGGTAAGGTACTTTGTGATCAGGTGATGGTCAAGTTGAGGTTAAGTGATGGGGATATGCCCGTCGTCCGTCGTCGTCAACAATTGGGTTGTTAACACTCTAGCAGTCAGAGGTATAATAGGATCATAATAATGTTTGTCTCAATGCAATGCAGCCCAAGCTCGAATATGGGTCATCTCGGGTCAAAAACTAGATGACAGGAGCTAAAAATAGAAAAAGCTTGTTAACATTCTAGTGGATCCAATATAATGTAAAGTGGTTGGAAAGCTTGTTTTGTTGAGTGCATGGTAAAGTTCGAATATGGGTAATTTTCGGTCAAAAACTAGGCCACAGTCCTGAGCTAAAAAAGAAAAATCCCTTTTAAACGCTAGTGGCTGCAGTTTTGATTCGAATATTCTGGAAATTTGTCAAGAAAGTTGTTTTGATGATATCTTTATCAAGTTTAAATATGGGTTTGATTCAGTCAAAAACAAGGTCACATGAGCAAAAAATAGAAAAATCTTTTCAACCCACTAGTAGCTACTGTTTTGACCCAAATATCCTGGAAATTGGTCTGACAATTTGTTTGATGATTTCTAGATCAGGTTTGAGTATGGGTCACCTGGGGTCAAAAACTAGGTCACACTGCCCAAATATGAAAAAAAACCTTGTTAATACTCTAATGGTAACAAATTGACACAATTGTCATCAAACTTGGTTATGATGCTTATCTAGTTCAGTCGAATATAGGTCATCTCTGATGTAAAACTAGGACACAGGAGCTAATAAAAGAAAAATTTAGTGAACTCTCTAGTGGCTAATGTTGTTATCCAAAATATCCTAGAAATTGGTCTACCAGTTTGTTTTGATGATTTCTAGGTCAAGTTCGAATATAGGTCACCTATCAGTTATCCAGTTATAAATGACACTGTTCGCCGAACGCAAGTTTTAATTAACATAAGCTGGACACAAACATTATCTTACATGTACTTTACTCAATTATACACATCCATTACGAAAAACGATCCTACTTACTTACAAACAGTTAACTTTCCGTTGACGTACATAGCGGTATTGAAAATATCCGGCAAAAATAGTGGCAGATAAGACCAATACACTGACTACTGATTGACATTTCTATAAACTTATAATACTGACTGATAATTCATTAAACAACGGAAATATAATCTCTCCAGCTTTACAACATACAGCTCAACATTTGAACCAAGTAACCTGTACATAGATAAAGCTGTGAGTAAGGAATCCCATTCATAAAATCTGATATGACCAAATTATGCTTTGTTAACAACAATTGAGATGCTGAAGGGCTAAAAATAACTTAAACCTTGTACTTTTAGACTGTGCGACCTCTTATTGCGCGACCTCTCCATATTTGGAACTAGCATGCCTGGGAAAGCTGATTCTCCGCGACCTTTCCTATTGCGCGACCTTAAGTGTCTCGCGACCTTTGTCTGCGCGACCTTTCCAAATTTGGAATGAGGTATGCTCATAATCTAAATATAACTGAGCTGTGCCAATATTCTGGACTGTTAATGACTCAATTGTTTTACAACAAAAATGAGTAAAAGTTAACATAAACATTTTAACCAGCTTAGAAATATTGTCAAGATTTACCATCCTAAAAGAATACTCTTCTAGTAAAAGATTAGTTTCAAATTTCATAACAATATGAATTTTTCTTTCTACAGATTTTAATTTTAATGAAATAATTACTGCCTTGAAAATGGTTTTGAACGGGGAACGTTAACCAATTATCGTAAGGAAACGGTTACGTTATACCGTTACACCGTTGAGATACATTAAAGTAAATAACTTTATTTTGTTTTGTGTTTATGGTCAGACACTCAATTTGATATTTCCATAGACTTACATTATAAGAAATGGTCTCTAATCCTACCTTAAAATTGAGTTTTCATGCTAAAGAGCTAATTTTTCTAGCAGAATGAAATGCCTGACACATAAAAATGTTCCTGTTATATAGGGGTAGCCAACCAATTTTTTTGCAAAATGACTTCAAAGAGGATTACCCCCCCCCCCCCCCCATTTCATTGAAATATTCTGCTGATCACAGGACTGACATACACTTTTTATAAATGCAAATATCCAAGTCAAAATTATCACAGAGACTCATCAAATATTTCATTTTCTTCAGAAAACATTGTAGTGTTACTTTTTAAATTAGTTTTTACACTTAGAAATACCCAACTTTCATCCAATCGCCTCATTTATAAACTGAATCATGCGGTTTTCCCTGCACTTTTTTTCAGCCAATCGTTGGCCGTGTTACAATGCGATACCCTGACCTAAAGGGAATATTAAATGTTTAGTATTCTAAAATCAAATAATAAATGAAGTTGCATATACAATTACCAATAATGTGGATGCATTTTCACCACTATTTAGTCATTTAAAACTTTGAAGTTCCCTTTTTTGTAACAAACGCCGTTATGTCGCATTCCGGATATTCTGAATTTATGAATTTTAGCATGTGGTTTTTATACATAACTCATTATTCTGAAGCCAATTTTGTAACAACTTCCATAAAATCACACAGATAGCAAAACTACACTGTTCTCATTACAAAAGTGCTTCAAAATACTAATTTTGTAACAAAAGGATGCAGCAGGGAGCAATTTTATCACCCCACCCATAACAAAATAAGTGATTTTTCACCCAAATTTCAACATTTTATTACCAATAGACTTCCTGAATGAAGATTTAGCTTAGCAAACATACTTAATAACTTCTGTATAATGACCTGATTATGGATTACACATTATTTGTACACACATAGCAACATTTTGGGTGTAACTAGGTATTTCAAAACTGCCCTGCTATATTTTTCTACTCCAAATATTTGCATATATAGTCTTCAATACAAGCCTAAATGTCAATAAAATGCCAATATTCTATATATATTTTTTGTATCTCTCTTACATGGATATAAAAAAATGCAATACATGGAAAAACCAAGTTCCTCTGGATTTAACAGCACAAAAAAAGCCTAAAATTTGACTTCTACACCCATTTTTAGGTCATTTTTGCATTCATTGGGAGTCAAATATGACAATTGAAACCTTCTTTCAGGTGTTTTAACATGTAAATCACCTCTTCAGACCAAAATGTACTTAGAATGGAAAGTAATGTGTATTTTGTCTCATTTAGGTAGCTAGAAACTAGAATTTATGCACTTATCTAAGTTTCTCAATAAATAAAGGGAGGTAATTCACTGAAGTTGTGCATAATCACACCCTTTTCATACATTTATCTACCAGAATAAGTGCTTTTTCTGTTTATAGACACATCACAGACACTAAAGCTGTGCTATAATTGTGCCTAATATGATTGTGAAAAAGTAGATCAACTTTAACTTATCAATGAAACCTTTCTACAAAATAATTCTACCCTTGGCCATTATGATGCACATTTCAATTATGCATTAAACAGACATTAAGTCTAAAAACTATGGCATTATACAATTGTGAGTGTGTAAATATGTATTACCAAATAGAAAACAATAAATTTTTATCACTATTTTGCATCTTAACCACATAATAAGAGGCTATTCAAAGGCAACCTAACTGAATTATGCTACATTTTTCAATGGATTTCAATTTCTAAGTATGTGTTGATATTCATGCCCTGAAACCAAGTAAATTTTAAGACAGAAGCCTTAAAATGCTATTTATTTGAAGCTTTTATGCTATCTATGCCTGTAAATGAAACACAAAACATTCTTATATGGGAAACAGACATAGAAACAATTTATTTGTTACATTCTATGTAAATATTTGAGCAAAATGGAAAAAAATAGTGCCGAGCGAAGAAATGTCCGCCCCTAAATAAAGTCGAAAAGTTAACCGAAACAGCACCCTAGACTATTTCCAGTACTAATATATTAGTTTTGAACCTGACAATATGCATTTGTATTGATATACCTGCAACACCCATCAAAAGTGTCCAATGTGCTTACATCAGGTCCTGTCAAGTTATACATAAGTCTTCAAACCTGGCATGTGTATAGCCAATGTACAGCATTTCTTTGAAAATCTGAAAAATATTTTTAATGACCAAGGTCTACATTATTCATCATCAACATATCACCAATTAATTATCACTCAAATTAACTGTATAAAGAAAATACAAACCATTATTAACGTTTAAGTAACACTTATACTCTTGTTCATATGTAAACAATGCTTGTAGATTGACCCCCTTGACACATTTTCTGCTGTAAACACCAACAGTTGCATTGAAATAATGAAATTTCATACCTAGACAGGCTGTAAACATCCATTCTTCCAAAAATATCAGCTTTTCATGGTGTATCAATGAGAAAAAAAGTACTACAAATGAATTATGACAGTTCAATTTCCATCCTTTAGGTCAGACACTCACATTGATATTTCCATAGAATTACATTATAAGAAATGGTCTCTAATCCTACCTTAAAATTGAGTTTTTTCATGCTAAAAGAGCTAATTTTTCTAGCAGAATGAAATGCCTGACACATAAAAAATGTTCCTGTTATATAGGGTAGCCAACCCAATTTTTTTTTGCAAAATGACTTCAAGAGGATTACCCCCCCCATTTCATTGAAATTTTCTGCTGATCACAGGTAACTGACATACACTTTTTATAAATGCAAATATCCAAGTCAAAATTATCACAGAGACTCATCAAATATTTCATTTTCTTCAGAAAACATTGTAGTGTTACTTTTTTAAATTAGTTTTACACTTAGAAAATACCCCACTTTCATCCTATCGCCTCATTTATAAACTGAATCATGCGGTTTTCCCTGCACTTTTTTTCAGCCAATCGTTGGCCGTGTTACAATGCGATACCCTGATCTTATGAAAAGAAATATTCAGGACATGCTGGCGGGATAAAATAGAGGATAATAGATTGGTGCCGTGGATGGATGAAGTTTATCTGGCGACGTGGAGGAATTTATTGGGTGAGCCGAAGAAAGCAGAGCCATATAATATTTCTCCATCCATGACACCAATATATTATTCTATTTATCCTGTCACCGTTTTTTTCTTTTTTAGGATTTTATTTAGGCAAATTATCTTTAATCTGGAACAAAGTTATATCTCTTTATTGTGACGCTTTGGCCTTTGCACTGTTGAAAGAAATAGTTTCTGAACTTTCTGATTATATTTTAAATGCAAAAAAAAATTGTAAAAAAATATAAAACCAGTCTTTTTTTAAAATTTTATATATCTTTTAAATCTATTATTGACCAAAAATCTCTTCAAATCAATACCTTTTCAAGTCATTTCATATGCATCCAGTGACCTACATATAGGTATATGGAAACACAGTTTACTACACAATCTTCAGTACGCTATGTTTTTTGTATTTTTCTGATCGCAAAATCAGTAAATACATAGCTAACATCCACGGACTAACACAAAATTTCCTAACAGACTACAACGCAAAGTAGTTCTCACTCAAAAACTGCTTAAAACCAGCAATTTAAAAGACAGAATAATTTTTTAATGTAGACATTAACGAATTTACATTTGCATTGAAAGTTCAGATTAGTCAATAGAAAATACGAGGTTTACAATCACAAATTTCGTGGATGAATATCATTTTAATCAATGAAAATGCTATTTTAGCTATGTCGATTACTGAATACTCCAGGGCGTTAGTACACAAATAAATCTGACTGCCGAGTAGTGGAATAATATACATGTCGGACTGTTTTGGCGAGAAGATTTTCGCTAAATTATTTTTATCAGTGTTAAACACGGTTTATCGTGAACAAAATACCTCGGAAATTGATAAGGATTACAAACACGAAATTGGAAATTCTCAATTTTAGAATTACCCCAATGTATTTGTTTTTTATTCAGGCTACATATTACGTATTACTTCACCGTGGTGCAGGTATCGCGCTAGTATCGCGCACTAAATGTCAATTAAAATGCCAATATTCTATATATATTTTTTGTATGCTCTCTTACGATGGATATAAAAAAATGCAATACATGGAAAAAACCAAGTTCCTCTGGAATTTAACAGCACAGTAAAAGCCTAAAATTTTGACTTCTACACACCCATTTTTAAGGTCATTTTTTGCATTCATTGGGAGTCAAATATGACAATTGAAACCTTCTTTTCAGGGTGTTTTAACATGTAAATCACCTCTTCAGACCAAAATGTACTTAGAATGGAAAGTTATGTGTATTTTGTCTCATTTAGGGTAGCTAGAAACTAGAATTTATGCACTTATCTAAGTTTCTCAATAAATAAAGGGAGGTAATTCACTGAAGTTGTGCATAATCACACACCCTTTTCATACATTTATCTACCAGAATAAGTGCTTTTTCTGTTTATAGACACATCACAGACACTAAAGCTGTGCTATAATTGTGCCTAATATGATTGTGAAAAAAGTAGATCAACTTTAACTTATCAATGAAACCTTTCTACAAAAATAATTCTACCCTTGGCCATTATGATGCACATTCAATTATGCATTTAAACAGGACATTAAGTCTAAAAACTATGGCATTATACAATTGTGAGTGTGTAAATATGTATTACCAAATAGAAAAACAATAAATTTTTATCACTATTTTGCATTCTTAACCACATAATAAAAGGCTATTCAAAGGCAACCTAACTGAATTATGCTACATTTTTCAATGGATTTCAATTTCTAAGTATGTGTTGATATTCATGCCCTGAAACCAAGTAAATTTTAAGACAGAAGCCTAAAAATGCTATTTATTTTGAAGCTTTTATGCTATCTATGCCTGTAAATGAAACACAAAAAACATTCTTATATGGGAAACAGACATAGAAACAATTTATTTGTTACATTCTATGTAAATATTTTTGAGCAAAATGAAAAAAAAATAGTGCCGAGCGAAGAAATTGTTCCGCCCCTAAATAAAAG